>NC_141876.1:483958033-484109548 GCF_056163025.1 Triticum urartu | reverse complement strand
TGGGCCCACGAGTCAGTCAGCCAACTGCACCAGCAGTTAAGTAGAAGCAGCGTTCTTCTCCAGCGCAGCTCTCTGACTCCACGTTGCCGCCAAGAAGCTAACTCGCCGTCAATGGTTAACCCGCCTAGCTTGGCTTCAAACGGAGGGTAGCAGCGGTGGCCTTACTTGGACCTGAGCGGCGGCGACCTACCGTGTTCTACTCTTCCTCGTTTTCTGTGTGGCGCGGCCTCGTTGGCAGCGGGGCGGGGCCTCGGCGGAGCCGGCGATATCCTCTGTCTCGTTGTTGGCGGGGCGGGGCCTCGGCAGAGCCGGCGGTGTCCTTTGCCTCGTTGTTGGCGGGGTGGGGCCTCGGCGGAGCCGGCGGTGTCCTCTTCCTCGTTGTTGGTGCCGCAGGGCCTCGGCGGAGCAGGGCTCGTCGACGCTAGCGGAGCGGGGACTCGTCGGAGCCGGCATTGTCCTCTGCCTCGTCCTCGGTCTCGCCAAACAGCGCCTCGCCCGCTTCATCGCCCTCTTTGCTAGCCTCTTTGTAGGCGGAAGCAGCCTCCGCCACCTGCATGCGGTACCGCCAGCGCTCAAGGTGGCCCTTGCGGGCGGAGCGGTATGAGTCGAGCAGAGCCTCCTGCTCCGCCCGCTCTGCGGCGATCTACTCCTCCGCTTGCAGGTGCTCCTCAAGGAGATGGTGGTTGTAGGCGGCGTCGGCCTGCACCTCCCGGAACTGCTCCTCACGCATCTGCCTCACCCTGTCCATATATTGGGCACGGGCCTCGTCGATGGTCATGGTGCAATGCACCAACGAGGATGGCACAGAGGAGGGGGGTTGGCGTTGGATCGTCGACTACCATGTTCTCCATTGGGACGTCGTCGTCCTCCGGCTGCCTGCCGGCCAGCCGGTCGGCAGCAATGGCTGCCATCTCCTTGTGGTCCGTCGTCCGTCCGTCCTGAAGAGCACTGGAGCGTGAGGAAGCCATGGTGGGCAGTAGTGGTGTGGACAGGAGAAAGGGAACGGATGCGGATGACTGTGGCTATGGCCGGCACAACATTTTATATAGCAATGGTGGGCGGGCGGAGGGACGGACGTGTGGCGCCGGAGTAGCCGCCTCAGCAACCGCGTATCATTAATGTGGGCGGCAGATGGACGGACGGACGACACTTGTGTCATTTGAAGGCGGAGCAATCGCCTGCACCGGGAAGCGGGGAGGGCGGCGCTAACTGTTACGGGCGGAAAGCGCGCGCGGGCAAGGAGATGACTTTACTTGGAGAGGATGACAATGGGGACCCACCAGGTCCATAGCCTCACGTACGCAAGTGCCTCCTTATTATATATATATATACACACACACACACATACATACATAACACTATTCTGATCACGGGATCAGAATAATATTCTGATCACAACATGAACTTCCCGAGTAACACACGTGACCTTCCCCGAGTACTAGGTTGAATTTCAGCTAAAAGGTGTCCAAATGGGGCTTGCGATATACCGTTGGATAGCTATGGACATCAGTATCATGACCCAAGTTAAATTTTTGGCAAAATGTAAGCGGTTTAAGAGCAGTTTTGAAAACCGTTATTTCTTCACATAAAAAACGTGAATCGTATTTTCGATAGCATTTTAAACCGTTTATCGGAATGAGGCAAATAATATGGCGTTGGAAAGCTGCTGCAAAATTGCTCCTTCCACATGTTGAAAGTTTTCTCTAATTCCCTACGGTTAAAGAGTAATTTGGAAAATCGTAAAATTTCGTAAACCGAACACCCGAGTTCGTATTTTCGACGCCATTTCTAAACGGCTAATCCAATTGAGGCAAATAATATGGCGTTTGAAAGCTTATGAAAATGTGCTACTTTTTTATGTTAAAAGTTTTTTCTAATTTTGAATGGTTTAAAAGTAATTTAGAAAATGGTACAAGTTCCACCGAGTTCGTATTTTCGAGCTAATTTTTTAACCGTACGTCCAAATGCAGCAAATGATATGGCGTTGGAAAGATTGAAGAAATGCAAAACTCTTTTGTATATATTGTTTCTCCTAATTCATTACAGTTTTATGTCAGTTGTGAAAATGGTTAAAAATGTATTTTTGCCGTAATTTCTACAAACTTTATCGGAATGATGCAAATAATATACCGCTGAAAAGCTACGGAAAATGCGAAACTTTTTCATGTTGATGGTTTTCTCTGATTCCTAGCCATTTTCAAGTAATTTCGAATATGGCGAGATCATTCGTTCTGCCTTTTTCGCGAAACAGATTGTCAAAAATGCATCGCGTGAAGAACCTGAACTTCTCGGCGTGCGCACCTGAACTTCACTCTATTTTTCACGTGTTTTTTTGCTCGTAGCTCTCCATCCACTGCTCGTAGCTCTTCATCCACTCACCGGAATTGAACAAGTGATATACCGATGGAAAGCTGCTGTAAACACGCAACTTTTCCGTGTTGATCATTTTTTCATACTCGCGACGGTTTAAAACATTTTCATCCGAAATTCATTTAGCGTAGTAGTTGAACTTCCTGCTGTTTTCACGTTGAACTTTTGTGACGTATTTTTGTTTGTAATTTTCTCATCCATTCATCAGTGTTACACAAATGATATTCCTTTTGTACAAACCTCTCTCACAATAAATTTTTTAACAAACCTCAATGGCGAGATCATGATTTTTGCGTTCATCACGAATGGATATGCACTGCGTGAAGTAGTTGAACTTCTGGGGCATGCTTGTTTGAACTTCACTCTGTTTTTTACATGTAATTGAAGGTCGGACGTCTAGCACTAGAGTTCTCGAACTTCACTCGGAGAAGCACGTGAACTTCTTGCAACAAACGTTTTAGTCTTTTAGTTTTACATTCTTTTATCCTCACCTGAAACACATTCCGCATAGTAGTTGAACTCCCTGTTGTTTTTCCCTTGAACTTTTGTCACTCGCTCGTTGGCAGTTTTTGCTCTTGGGTCGTGATGAACTTGCGTTTTTTGCAATTTTACTGCCTGATTTGTTCGACCTAAACTTCTCCCAGTGCTAGGTTGAACTTCTGCCAATATTACCCAAATGGGCTTGCGATATACCGTTGGAAAGCTATGGACACCAGCATCATGACCCAACTTAAATTTTTGGCAAAATATAAGCGGTTTAAGAGCAGTTTTGAAAACCGTTTTTTTGCACAAAAAACGTGAATCGTATTTTCGATCGTATATCTAAACCGTTTATCGGAATGAGGCATATAATATGGCGTTGGAAAGCTGCTGCAAAACCGCTCCATCCACATGTTGAAAGTTTTCTCTAATTCCCTACGGTTAAAGAGTAATTTGAAAAATGTAAAATTTCGTAAACCGAACACCTGAGTTCGTATTTTCGATGTCATTTCTAAACGGCTAATCCAATAGAGGCATATGGTATGGCGTTGTAAAGCTTATGAAAATGCGCTACTTTTTCATTTTTAAAGTTTTTCGTAATTTTAAACTGTTTAAGAGTAATTTAAAAAACGACCCAAGTCCTACCGAGTTCGTATTTTCGAGCTAATTTTTTAACCGTGCGTCCGAATGCAGCAAATGATATGGCGTTGGAAAGCTTGAACAAATGCAAAACTTTTTGGTATGTATTGTTTCTCCCAATTCTTTACGGTTTTAAGTCAGTTTCGAAAATGGCGAAAAACGTATTTTTGCCGTATTTTCTACAAACTTTAACGGAAAGGCGCAAATAATATACCGTTGAAAAGCTACGAAAAATGCGAAACTTTTTTGTGTTGATGGTTTTATCTGATTCCTAGCCGTGTACTTGCGTGAAGAACCTGAACTTCTCGGCACGTGTACTTGAACTTCACTTTGTTTTTTCACGTGCTTTTCTTGCTCGTAGCTCTTCATCCACTGCTCGTAGCTCTCCATCCACTCACCGGAATTGAGCAGGTGATATACCGATGGAAAGCTGCTGTAAGCACGCAAGTTTCCCGTGTTGATCATTTTTTCATACTCGCGACGATTTTAAAAGTTTTCATCTAAAATTCATTCAGCGTAGTAGTTGAACTTCCTGCTGTTTTCACGTTGAACTTCTCTGACGTATTTTTGTTTGTAATTTTCTCATCCATTCTTTAGTGTTACACAAATGATATTTCTTTTGTATAAACCTATCTCACAATTTTTTTAACTTTCTCTGATGTTGGACTTGAACTTATATCAACAAACTTTTAGTCTTTGCTTTTTTATTATTTTTAATACAAAATGCACACCATGTAGTACGTGAACTTCTGGCAGTTATCAGTCTGAACTTCTCTCGGTTACGTGAAAATACCTGAGTTTTTTTATGAATTTTAATCTGATTTTCTTTAATCCTTTTTATGAATTTTGAAGCGCTCTATTTTCAAAAGTTGACCTTCTTGATATTTTATTTTTGAACTTATTGTTTCCACTCTTTAATAACGAGGAAAATCTGAGTTTTCTATAATCATCGAACTTCTCCATCTTTTTAATATGGACTTCCTGGTTTATTTATTAATATTTTTATGAATTTTGAAGCGCTCTATTTTTAAAAGTTGACCTTCTTGTTATTTTTTTGAACTTCTTGTTTCCACTCTTTAATAGCGAGGAAGATCTGAGTTTTCTATAATCATCGAACTTATCTTTTTGATATGGACTTCCTGGTTTTACTTTCTTGATCTTTATAATTTGAATTTTTTATTTTCTTTTTGAAATCAAATTGCTCCCAAATAATAACTCAACTTCTTTGTGAATTGAGAGAATTATTTTAAAATAAAAAACAATTTTTTTTGGTTTCTAACATGGAAAATACAAGGTGAACATATCTCGCAAGAACTTTTGAACTTCCCTGGACAGAGCACGTGAACTTCTTGAAACAAACCTTTTAGGGTTTTATTTTTCTATACTTTTATTCTTACCTGAAATGCATTCTTTGTAGTAGTTGAACTTCTCGTTGTTTTCACCTTGAATTTCTGTCACGTATTGTTTGTTCAACCTCTCTCACAAGAATTTTTAACTTTCTCGGTCCGAGCACTTGAACTTCTAGCAACAAAACCTTTAGCCTTTGCTTTTTCATTCTTTTTTTCATTCTTGTTCCAAATTTGTAATGGATTGAGAGAATTATTTTAAAACACGAGAAACAACATCTTTTTGTGTTTTTTGAAAATGTAAACACACCGTGAACCTCTCCCTCAAGAATTTTGAACTTCTGAGAGCAGAGCACATGAACTTCTAGGAACAAAAAAAATTAGACTTAGGTTTTTTGTTATTTTTTCTCGTATGAAACACACAACATGCAATACGTGAACTTCTGGTTGTCATCACTTTGAAGTTGTTTCTATTTTCTCCTTAGTGGCATTGCCCTTGGAAATCCATGAGCTTTTTTTTGTATAAACATATGTGTCTCTTCTTTGTTTTCACGTTTTTGTCGAACTCTCTAATTTATTATATATGAACTTTGAGAGCTAACATTACTTTTTTGCATCCGTAAATACGGCTGAACTTGAGGAAATAATAATGAACAAAAAGTTGTACAACATGAGTTTTTAGACCCATGTTTTTATGTTAGAAGATGACATTCCCCCCAGAGCATGTTGTACAATGTTTTGAACATGAAATATTTGCTTCTTCTGTTTTGAACTCTATGATTATTATATTTGTTGAACTTCATGGTTTTTTATATTTGAACTTGAAAGGGTTGTCATATCAACTAAGATATTATTAACCTCCCCCCTAGTTTCTTTCATGAACTTCTAGTTTTTGATGAATGCCCCCGATTTTTTGGGAACTCGTCTGTCCTCTTTTTTTATGATATTTTCAACGACAGTAATACATGAACTTCATCAACTTTTTTTGCCAAGTAAAAAAAGTTGCAGAACAAATACGAAAGATTGCAACTTTTATTCCCAGACTTCACCTCCGGTATCCCTTTGTTTTCTATCCAATCATCATAACAAGATTCGTGCTTGGTTTTCCAACAAAAACAAAGTCGTGCTTGGTATGTGATTTCTGGTGCACGATAAACATAGGATGGACGGACAGGGAGTCCACAACGATGGCGAGTTGGCGGCCAAAGGAAGAAGACAACGGGTTTGTTCTGTCCGCATTCTGCAGTCACTTCACCTCCGAAGACAACGAATCAGAATAACTTGTCCTGCACCTGTGCGCGGACAAATAGAGTGAAGCCATGCTCTGACCCAAATCTCCAAGCCATGGAGCCCTTGGGAGCATCGCAAGATAAGCCAGTGGCCACGGCGAGGAGCTACTGGCGGTGGGGCAAGGATGAATTCTTCCCGGAGCCATCGTTCGCGAGCTGGGGCGCGTACCGAGGCGCGCTGGCTGCGACGCCCGCGCGGCTCAGGGGCCGCCTCCTCGCCGGCCGCTCCACCCGATGCCTTGGAGCTCGGCGCGATGCGGCGCCAGAGCGTACGAGATGCGCCGCTGCCTCACGTGGTGGGACCTCACGTGGCTCGGCTTCGGCTGTCACCTCAGCGCCGGCATCTTCATGCTCACCGGCTAGGAAGGCGGCAGCTGCTCGTGGGATTCGGGGACCGGCGATGGCGCTCGGGAACCAGAGCAGATCGGTGAAAGCAGGCGGGGATTCCGGGGCCGCACCGCCATTGGGGAGGAGGCCGCGCCGCCGTTGGGGAGGAGGTAAGGAGGCCGCATCGCCGTTGGGGAGGAAGGAAGGGGGCTGCGTCGCCGTTTGGGAGGAGGGGAGGTGGCCGCGCCGCCGTTGGGGAGAAGGGAAGGTAGCCACGCCGCCGTTGGGGAGGAGGGGAGGGGGCCGCGCTACCGTTGGGGAGGAGGGGAGGTGGCGTGCCGGCTGCGGGGGAGGAGGCCGCGCCGTGGGGATGTGGGTCGGGATGGGGGCTGAGAGGTGGAAGAGTGGGAGGTGGGGTTCGGTTTTTTGTTTTTAGATCTCAGGAACAAGTCGATCGACCCTATATAGGACGCGCCGTGATCCAAATAACTATTCTAATCCTGGGATTAGAATAGTGTTGTCCTATATATATGTATATATGAAACTATAATTTATTTTGCTTCCTCCTGGTTTCCTGACATCACGGTCCCACACCATTGTCAACCTATGTAGTACTCCCTCCTTTTCGGTTTATAGGGCTTATCTCAAAATTTTAGTTTTTCCATTTTATGAGGCTCAATTTGGTTGTTCCCCATCACATGTTCAGACTTCAAGGTGCATTAAATCATTGCATGCAAGTATTAAGAGAAAACTGACCAATGCATGCACTTTATGCATGCATGTATTGCAATTAATGCATTCGTAAACATAATTTTTTGAGGAAAACAAGAGAATTAATTGGATGCTTTTGCAAACTACAAAAATTATTCCACCACTCATCATTTACCTTGGTTGGTGAGATTTTTGAATTGAGCCTTATAAACCGGAAAGGAGGGAGTAGTCAATAAACGAGAGAACTTCAAAATAAGCGGCCGACAGCTGGGACCAAGCAACTCGAGCAGTATTTGTGTTTTTGAGGTGTGAGCACTGCAGAGTTTTTCGATGTTTTTCCCAGATATTAATTTTTCTCCTCTGAACAACAACGAAAACATCGCTGCAGGTATTAACTGGGCAGACTGTGGCCCGTCTAGCCCAGGCCAGATATCCAGCCCAGATATTAATTTTTTTCAAGCTAAAAATGGCTAGCCCAGCTATACTTTTTTTAGGAATACCCAGGCAAGGTCAAGTTGTTATTCTCCGCCCCGCTGGGCTGCAAAACTTTCCTAGGAGGGATGCATTAGGCTTAACAAGAAAATGAACTTTAAGAAATAATAAATGGGATGTAATTATAAAAACTGGGCAGTAACTATAAAAAAATGCACCAAACACGTGATTACTTTATAAAATATTATTTTTGGATATTGAAAATTTTAATTTCATTAATTGTTGAGAGCACAATGTTTTGTTGGATTTTACGTAATATCAATTTATATTGAAATTGTATTTAATCTGACTAGAAATTTTGGGATAAAAATATTTCGGATCCCATCAAAATGTGGAAAATTTTGTTGAATTCTGTTTTGAACGGTTGGTTGAAATGGGTTGTACTTTTAACAAACTGTAAATGGGCTGTAGTAAATTCCATTAGAATTCAAAAATGGGCTACACATTCTTACAAATCTCAAATGGGCTATAAGTTCTCTACCACACACTTCTGGCCTTACTAAGTTGACGTGTCCCCTAAAAAAACAGAGTTGACGCGTATGCAAGGCTTTGTCAACTTATAGTCAACACACGGTTCTAGCAGCAGTGGCCGTTGGATGTCCATCCAACGGATGCCGTGCTTCTTCTTCAATCTAGGATATTCTAGCTTCACCCGCCCAAAAAATGATTCCTCCCCCTAACATCTGGGGCACACCATTTCGGAAGCTGACCTGTGGGCCTACTAAGTTGACGTACCAAGGTCTTTGTCAACTTAGTCAATATAAATGATTCTAGCTGCAGTGACCGTACGATGTCCATCCAACGGCTGTCGTGCTTCTTCAACCTCTGGTCTTCTTGCTCCAGCCGCCCAAAGCAGCGCCGGTCGTGCCGCCTGCTCCTGCCTCCCGTGGCCGGCTGTGCTGTCGCGGAGGCCTCACCGCCCCCTACTACTCCCACCGCTGGCCAGACCATCCCTCCACTCACACACACCCCCTGCTATTCTGTGGCGACGGCAGCGCAGCCAAACCAGTGAACCCTCGTACTCCTCTCCGCGTGTGCATCCACTGCCGCGTCTTCCCCGGCTCCGCGTCGTCCCCTTCCTAGGCCTCGCCGTCATCCATCGCCCTGGTGCTCTCGGCGCGGCGTGGTCAACGTGGTCAAGGAACGACTTCCATCGGACGTGGACTGTATTCGGAGAGGCTGACAGCTGGGTCCACGGCAGCCGCAAGGAAGTGCCTCCTTATTACGCGCAAAATAATTATTCCTCCACCTGACAGCGGGGACCCACCGGACGGCCCATCGTATTTCACGAAAAAAATGATTCGCCCCCGGACTGCTAGGACGCACCAGCTACATCTTCGCATGCAAGGAAGTGCGTCCGAAAAAAACGATTCGCCCCCTGACTGCTGGGACCCACCAGCTACATCTTCGCACGCAAGGAAGTGCGTCCAAAAAAATGATTCGCCCCCGACTGCTGGGACCCACCAGCTACACCTTCGCACGCAAGGAAGTGCGTCCGGGCAAAAAAACAATTCGCCCCCTGACTGCTGGGACCCAGCAGCTACACTTCACATGCAAGGAAGTGCGTCTGGAAAAAAAACGATTCGCCCCCCTGACTGCTGGGACCCACCAGCTACATCTTCGCAGGCAAGGAAGTGCCTGACAGTCGGGACCCACCTGGTCGAAGCGTATGTAGCGTTGTCATTCTGGTCGCGAATGTGTACGTACATACTGGTCGATGTAGAGGCGCGCACGGGTCGTAGTAGAGGCGCGCACGTAGCATGTACACGTACGTATAATGGCCAGGGTGCAAGAAATAAAATACAGCCACGTATGTGTACATAAGGGCAGGGTCTCGAACGCCTACTCGCGCATACGTAAAACCAGGGATCATGTACATGGCTGGGTCGGAACGGAGAAACAACGTTGTCGTCGTGTTCATGGGGAGGCAACGGAATGTGTCATGTTCATGGGGAGGCAACGGAATGCGTCGTGTTCATGGGGAGGCAACAAAATGTGTCACGTTCATCGGGAGGCAACGGAATGCGTCGTGTTCATCGGGAGGCAACGAAACGCGTGGGAGTCAACCGGCTGGGTCGGAACGAAATGCGTGGTCGTGTTCATCGGGAGGGCTTGGACGGAACAGGCGATGGAAACGAGGCCTGGCGTACCGTAGAACGGAGGAAACGGACCTCCTACGGTCGAAACGGGGGTCCTGTTGATCGGGAGGGGTGTGGCGTACCGCAAAACGGAGGAAACGGACCTCTGACGGTCGAAACGGGGGTCCTGTTGATCGGGAGGGGTGTGGCGTGCCGCAAAACGGACGAAACGGACCTCCTACGGTCGAAATGGGGGTCATGTTCATCAGGAGGGGTGTGGCGTACCGCAAAACGGGACTCCACGGGATACTGTTCATCTCCACCGTCGACCTCCTCCAGCCTCCATGGGCTCCTGTTCATCCAGCCTCCACCACGCGCTACTCCACCGGCTACTGTTCAACCACCCCTCCACCATCTACTGTTCATCCAGCCCTCCACACCATGGGGTCCTGTTCAACCACCCCTCCACGGGCACCCCTCCACCGTATACTGTTCATCCAGCCGTCCGCACCACGGGGTCCTGTTCAACCACCCCTGCACGGGCACCCCTCCACTGTCTACTGTTCATCCATCCCTCCACCACACCACGGGGTCCTGTTCATCCAGAGGCAACGCCACCGCTCGCTGTTCATCCAACCCCCCTCCCGCAACACTCACTGTGCATCCAATCGATTGGCTTCAGTTAGCAGCAGTAGCAAAGGAATTGCTCGATCGGGTTTAGTTAACAGCCTTCGATCGATCGCTCGGGTTCAGTAATGCGTAGCCTGCAGTGCAATCGCTCGGGTTCAGTTAGAGCCCAACGCCTCGCTCGGGTTCAGTTAGAGCCAACGCCTCGCACACACGCGCATACGTGTATGAGAGAAACGCGCATCGCTCGGCCTCCGACCTCCCACCGTAACCGGGAACTCCCTGAAATTTTCCTCGCCCTCGCTTCTACCACAGTTTTTTCCGTCATGGACGGCCCAAAGAATGTCATGCAGCTGCGTCTCCAGCCCGCCCAGGACGAAAAGCCCATTTTCCGTCATGATTTTTTGTCATAGAAGTAGCAGCCCACCACATCTATGATCATACCGGATTTTGTCACAATTATCGTCATAGAAGTGTCATATGTATGACAGAATTTTTTTTCATTCGGCCCAAAATGTCACGGATGTGTCTTTTTTTGTAGTGCTTAGGATGGGATGAACCTGCGTAAACAAGGTTAGATAACACAGATACACCTACTGGCCAGAGCAAACAAGAGAAACCACAAGAGTACCAAGACTGGGATGACATGTAGAGTGAGTACTAAGTACCACACTGGATCTAGACATGTCCCCAAAGGTAAAGATGTCCAATAAATCCAAGGATTTCCTTCCCTTAGATGTCTTGCCCCCCCTGAATCTTAGCATGGGATACTGGGAGGAGATAGGGATCAGAGCAAAGTCAGAGCTCAAAGGAAATAAACAGAGCTAAGGCAAACGAGAAAATATGAACATGTCTTTCCCCTCTTGAAGACATGTGACTTCTCTCCTCTTGAGCACCAAGCATCTGGGGTCCTTGATGATTACTCTTTCTTCCCTTGAGTATTCTCTCCCCCTATAGATATGATTAAGCTTTGATGTGATCTCTCTCTCTCCCACTTTGACATCAATTTCCAAGAAGGGTTCTTCTGGATTTTTGTCATGATGGGTTTGGTTCTTGAGTCACAGAACAAAGCAGCAAGTTGAATAGGATGCTGGTCGAGGACAAGATTCATTGAGTGGAGCTGGATCAAAAAGAATGCAGAAACAAGTGGCAAGATGTCTTTCCTGTAGTGAAATCGGTGACACCGAGTTGTATGGTTCGGTTGTACTGAGAGGATTCGGTTGGACCGAAAGCATCAGACCGGTGAGACCGAGTTCATCGCAGAGAAAACACTTGTCACCTCAGCTCACTAGATAAGTAAGATCTCACAAGGATTTGCAAGGACTTAACTGAAAGATTTGCAATGAATTGGATGCAAAGAATGCAGAACAGAAAATAAAAGAGAAGAAACTAAAAAAAGTCTAGATGAAGTTGGAGACAAATATGCATGAGACAAATGCAAGAGCACAAAAATAACACAAGAGAACTTCATCTAGAAATGGTCGGTGTCGGTGTCAAAACCGGCGGATCTCGGGTAGGGGGTCCCGAAATGTGCGTCTAGGCCGGATGGTAACAAGAGGCAGGGAACACGATGTTTTACCCAGGTTCGGGCCCTCTTGATGGAGGTAAAACCCTACATCCTACTTGATTAATATTGATGATATGGGTAGTACAAGAGTTGATCTACCACGAGATCAAGGAGGCTAAACCCTAGAAGCTAGCCTATGGTATGATTGTTGTATATGGAGATGATTGCCTATGGACTACAACCCTCCGGTTTATATAGACACCGGATAGGGTTAGGGTTACATAGAGTCAGTTACAATGGTAGGAGATCTTGAATATCCGCATCGCCAAGCTTGCCTTCCACGCCAAGGAAAGTCCCATCCGGACACGGGACGAAGTCTTCAATCTTGTATCTTCATAGTCCAGGAGTCCGGCTGAAGGTATAGTCCGGCTACCCGAACACCCCGTAATCCAGGACTCCCTCAGTAGCCCCTGAACCAGGCTTCAATGACGACGAGTCCGATGCGCAAATTGTCTTCGGCATTGCAAGGCGGGTTCCTCCTCCAAGTCCTTCATAGAAGATTGTAAACACCAAGAGTAGTGTCCGGTTTTGCAAAATAAGCTTCCACATATTGCCATAGAGAGAATAATATTAACACAAATCAAATCTGCCGACGTACTCCGCAGTGCGTCATCACACTACAGCCAAGTCCTTTACTCGAATCGATTTCACTTTTCCACCTCAGCATGTTTTGCGAGGTAGTTTCCTTGGCATGTCTTGTCAAAGCAGAGATCGTGTGCCCCCTTTTACGGGATTCTCATCAATACGGACGTGGGTAACCCAATCGTGCCCGTTAGCATGTTTTCTCGATTAAAGGCGAGTCCCAAACGGTTACGGGGAGGGCTCCTGATATTCAACCTCTTATAAAGAGACCAGGGCCTTACTCCTTTTTTCAATCTCAAGCGAGTTCACCCGTCGCCTCGAGTTCCAACACCCTAGGCTCCAGATTCCAGGCGCTTCGGACCTTCGACAATGTCCGGTTCTGACCTTCAAGGCCGATGGATGCCCTCCTCCGTCACAGAGGAGGACGTGCTAAAGTTGAGAGAGGCTAAGTTCTTGACCGCCGAAATTTCGCACAGGTTGCCTGCTCAAAGGCAGGCTATCCCCAGTCCCCAGCCCGGTGAGAGTGTAGTGTTCGTGTCTCACTTCCTTCGGGGGTTAGGCTTCCCGATGGATCCCTTTGTGAGGGGACTGCTGTTTTATTACGGGCTGGAATTTCACGACTTAGCTCCGGAGTCCATCCTCCATATCTCCTCGTTTATCGTCGTATGCGAAGCGTTCCTCCGTGTTACCCCTCACTTCGGATTATGGCTCAAGACTTTCAAAGTGGAGCCGAAGATGATCAAGGGACGGCACGCAGAGTGCGGAGGCGCTGTTATAAGCAAAAATGCTGATGCTCCATGGCCCGAGGGCTCTTTTCAAGAGGAGCTAGGCTTATGGCAATGAGAGTGGTTTTATATCACCACTCCCCGGAGCACCAAGTGGGTGGCGCTTCCTGCCTTTCGCTCGGGTCCCCCACCACGGCTAGCGTCATGGGTTAACAGAGGGTTAGATTGGGGTTTGCCCAAAGACGTGCCCTTGTTATAGGGCCGCATTAAGGATCTCTTGGAAGGAGACCTCAGCCTGGTCAAGATGACGCAGGTCATGCTGATTCGCCGAATGTTGCCCGGCAAACGTCGCTCCCTTCGCCTGTGGGAGTTTAATCCAGAGGGACCGCGAGCTCTCCAGAATTTCATGGGCGCAACGCCCGCGGAGATGTGTAAACTGTTCTTCGGATCACAAGAGATGTGTCCGGATTTAACCGAGGACGCAGGCCTAAGCTGCAATCACCCGGATACTCAAGTAAGCAACCTTGTGCCCGGACTTTCTATCTGTATAATTGTCATAAAGTTGCCCCTAGAAGAGCCATCCTTTTAAACAGGAGTGGATAGCGAAGGAAAAGCTGATCAGGTGTCCGACTCCCCTTCCTGAATCCAGGACGGATCCCGTGCTGGTTAGGTGCCTTTGGAGGGAAGCAAGGGGGAGGACAAGGATACTATGGCCTCCTCGAAGGAGGCTGCTCCGAAGGGAGGAACTGACAATTCCTCTCCTAAGGGGAAGAAGAGAGCCGCCTCTGACGACCCGGACACCATGGCCTCGAAGCGGGGGAAAAAATCCTCGTCAGAGGGTCCGACGCTAGGGAGTTCCTCGGCCGGACTACGCCCTCAAGGGGATCAGCCATCCAGTGAGCCGTAAGTAGAGAAAGATTTTCCTTTTGAGGGATGAGGGAAATCCTTGATTTATATCTGAGAAGATTAACCAAATTTTTTACCTTGTAGCTCGGACCTCAGCCCTTCTCAGCAGAGCTCGTCTTCGGGGGATCTCCTTTCGGAGATGATGGAGAGCGGGACGCCTCCCCCTGCTGTGCCGCCTAGCGAGGCGGGCGACCCTGAGGTGTCGTCGCGGAGGGTTTCTCCGAATCCGGCAGGGGCGGAAGATAGCTATGTGGCCCCCCGAGGTTCTCCGCGTCCGGCCTTCGAAAGAGGTCGTGGGACAAGTTCGGCACCGTCTGGTGCTCGGCCGGAGGAGCTAAAGATTCTGCTGGGGCGAGCTTCTATCTTGGAGGAGCACCGTGCATTGATGGGCACGGTGATTGAAAGGATCTCATCCGCAGAAAGCGGATTGCATGAGGCCGTCAAAAGTTTACTGACGGGTTTTAAGGTACATTAGATAATGTACACTTTTGTCAGTTGCGCATGAATAAGATGCGCCCTGTGTAGATAGTAGCCCCTGAGACTCTGCGTGTCGTCAAGAAATGACGGCACGCGGAGGATCATAATCCTAGGTCTAAGATGTCGCCTGTGAATGTAGGCGGCAGGGTGTCCGGAATCGAGCCGAATTGATGATTTTGCTGAGCTAAAGCGGCAACTGGATGTGGCAGATGCGGACATCGCGCTTGTCAGCAAGCGGCTTGATGAGGCTCAAGGTATGTAATTCCTCGGGCGGCATCGGGTAAGAAGAGTTTTATGCCAGTGTCTTACGATGTGTGTGCTTGAAGCAGGTGGTGCGGCCGCCATGGTGAGTCTTAGGGCAGAACTTGCCCGAGCTAAAGAACAAGCCAGAGAAAGTGATGCGGCTGCCAAGAAAGCCCTTGAAGAGCTGAGAGCCGAACGGGCTGCTCATTGCCGAAGCAAGGAAGAGATGGCCGAAAAGTTAAAGAATGCTGCAGACCGTTGCAGACTTCTTGAGAAAGAAGACCAGGCGAAACAGACGGACTTAGAGAAGGCCATTGCCAATGCCAAGGACATGCGCTTTGCGATGAGAGCTGCGAAGGAGGAGCTGTGTCAGGCCGAAAAGATTGCGGCTGGAAAGCCCTTTATGCTGCGAAGGACATTTTGCGATCCGAAGTTTGCTCCGTTGGACCGGATGTGGAGTGTGGAGGATACCTATCTGGATTTGGCAGCGAGTGCTGCTGATGCGACCGAACACTTTCGAGATCAGAAAGATCGCGAAGTGGAAAAGCTTTTCTGGTCGCAGTTTCACAATCCAAAGCGTCCACTGGCAGTGGACGATCGTTTGGCTCAATGGGCCGAACTGAATAGGTTGTCCGGACTCGCCATGAAGTACATCATGGGTCATCTGTGGCTGGGGAGATCGGAGCCAAAGAGTTATTTCAGCTTGGTGCAGCAATTCCTTGACGCGGTGCCGCGTATTAATGCAATGAAGAGGTCAGCATGCATAGAGGGCGCAAGGATGGCTCTTTCCCGTGTCAAGACATACTGGGCAGAGATGGAGACCACCGTTGTTGCGTCCGGAGATTCGGACAAAAGCCGAGTACCTTCCGAGCACTATTTTCAGGAAGTCCTTGAAGGCGCTCGTGTAATAGAGACGCAGTGCTCGAAAGATGCTATGTTATGATAGCATATGTAATTATAAAGTAATATTTTGATAAACTGTAGTGGCCTTTTTATACTTGTGCCTTCAAGTATTGGGAACACCTCCTGTGCGGCCGTTTTAAGATATATATATACAAAATCTGAAAGATGGCAGTCGTTGGCTTCAGCCCCCACACACATAGTGCGGGGGTGCTCGCAGAAGACGCATTTTCACACTTAACCCAACGTCTTAGTCCTACAAAGGAGGTGATAGCGCAGCGGGCCAGGCAACCGGACTATAATGCTTTAACACTTTCACTTAGCCATAGGAGCTTGATAGTGAGACTATTTAGGTAGCCTCTTGGTGGCGACTGCGCTCGCCCGAGTTCGGGGCGCGTATGTGCCTGACCGGGAAGCGGCCCTTCGTTAAAGCGGAGGAATCCGATAGATTCCAATAGGTCCTCGAGTGGCTGACCAGTCTCACGCTACATCATGACAGTCAGTTTTCGGCTTTCTCTACTGAGGTGCTCGCCCGGCCGAACTGGGGCACAATCGCAGTAGTTCTCCTGGTGCTACCTTAGCCGATAGAGCGGAATGTAAGGGAGCCGAACTCAGGAGCCGGGCAACTCAACATTTGACCAAAGACATGATTCGGAGCTGATGCATATAATGCCAAAACTCGCGACGCTGAACACTCCCTAAGGTGTTCGGTCTTTATGAGTGCGGGCGAAACAACACTCTTTATTAAAAAAGCCCCTAGTGTCCAGGTACGAGCAAAAATTCTGACGTGGCCACATGCCAAGACGCCAGCCTCCTCCTTTGGTTATATCAGAAAAAACCAGGGGATGTGTAGCAACAAGAGACAGTAAAAAAGGTTTACGCAGGGTCTTAATCTAAAAAGAATCCTTTAGGACGGGTCCCTACTGCACGTCTGCGCCTGTGTCTCCGTTGTGCCGTATCCTGGATGGGCGCCGCACGACGTTCATCTGTAAAAGAGAGGAACTGAGTTGAAAACGGGTCTTGCCGAACAAAAGTTTAAAATAAACAAAGTATAAAGTAAAATATATAAAATTGAGCTTTATTGTCTCTTATTGTATATGCATGGAGCCCCTAGTGGGGGTATATGGCCACTAAGCCTGCATCAATGATGATTTTGTCCCGAACTCGTCTATCCGCGTTCGTGGTCTTGAATGACCTATTTCGAAGTTTTTTGGCCGGTGAGGCCATTTTACTGTGGGGCTGTCAAAGCGGCCACACAGTCCTCTGCTTGAGGAGGCGCATTTTAGTGCTTCCCATTCAAAGAGATGATGCCTCGTGGACCGGGCATCTTAAGCGTGAGAGATGCATAATGCGGTATTGCGTTAAAGCGGGCGAAAGCTTCGCGTCCCAGTAGTGCTTGATAGCGACTTGAGAACGGGACGATATGGAAGGTCAGCTTTTCACGGCGGAAGTTATGGCAGAGCCGAATATAACTTCGAGCCGGAGAAAACCCATACAATGGGTGTCCGGACCAGGTGTTACCCCTTAAAAGGAGGTTTTGCTATGGCGGATTCTTGCTGGGTTTATCCCCATGTGATGGATTGTATCCTGATATATCAGGTTTAGTCCACTGCCGCCGTCCATAAGGACATTTGAAAACCGGAGTCCGCCAATTATTGGATCGAGTATCAAGGTAGTCCAGCCTGCATTCTTGATATTTCTAGAATAATCTAGCTGATCGAAGATGATTGGTTTTGACAACCAGTGGCAGGACCCTTTGGGGATAGGCCGTGTGGTGCGTACCTTTATGGGCGCCGCACGTTTTGTTATGTGAAGTAAGTTCACTGTTTTTACTTCTTGTGGGAAGTTCTTTTGTTTCCAAGTGCTCTGCTTTTGGGGTTCGTCCTCGTCTTCGCTTGGTGTGTCGAGCCCCTTGTGTTCGGCATTGAGTCTGCCGGATTGTTTGAAAACCCAACAGTCTCTGTGGGTATGGTTAGCAGGCTTCCCGGGAGTACTGTGTATCTGACATATCCTGTCCAGGATTTTATTTAGGTTGGATGGATCGTCCCTGTTATCCTGGGGGGGGGGGGGCGATTTTGCCTGATTTTTTCATGAGCCTTTGAATCCGGCATTGACTGCCGTGCTCTTCGGACTTTTGTCCTTAGTCCAGCGACGGTCCTTGTTGCGTCGCGGTTTTCCGTTTCCATCCCTAGTTTCGGATGTACTTGGGTCACTGGGGCTGCACCTTGCCAACCAGCTGTCCTCCCCTGCACAAAAGCGGGTCATGAGGCTTGTTAGTGCGGTCATTGTTCTTGGCTTTTCTTGGCCGAGGTGTCTGGCGAGCCATTCGTCTCAGACGTTATGCCTGAAAGCTGCTAAGGCTTCGGCGTCCGGATAGTCGACTATCTGATTCTTTTTAGTGAGGAATCTATTCCAGAACTGCCGAGCTGATTCTCCGGGCTGTTGAGTTATGTGACTAAGATCGTCTGCATCCGGAGGGCGGACATAGGTCCCTTGAAAATTTGCTCGGAAAGCATCCTCGAGCTCTTCCCAACTTCCAATTGTGTTTTCAGGAAGGCTTTTAAGCCAATGCCAGGCTGGCCCTTTAAGCTTAAGGGGTAAATATTTTATGGCGTGGAGATCATCTCCTCTAGCCTTGTGTATGTGGAGGATATAATCCTCGATCCAGAGTCTAGGGTCTGTTGTTCCATCATATGCCTCTATGTTTACGGGTTTGAATCCCTCTGGAAATTCATAGTCCAGGACCTCATCGGTGAAACATAGGGGGTGTGCGGCGCCCCTGTATTTGGGTGTGCCAGATTCTGATGATGGCTTCATAGCGTTGCTCACGAGAGCTTGCTTTCTTGGCCCATAAATGGACCTGACTGGGCCATGATGCGAATCCTTAAGTGGGTCGCATGCCGATTTAGGTGCGGCGCCGCTTGCCGCTTTATGGGGTCGTCTATCCGACCGTGTGGCTTTCTCATTTTTTGAATGCGAGGGCTCTAGGGCCTCTTCGTCGAATTCAGGCAGTAGCTTTCTTTTCGGATAGCTTTTAGTGCGGCGACTGTCGCCGTATTTATCTGCGGTATTGATTACTTTGCTCCATCTAATCCGGAGTGCATCTTCAGCTGTTTTTAGCTTCCGCTTCTTCTTTTTTAAGCTGCATGCAGTTGCAACGAGCCTCTCATGGAGATTCTTCTGCTCCATAGGTTTATCCGGCGTGAGGTCGTCCGGAATGTCGTTTTCGCCGGAGGAGGGATGTTCGGTTTCTCTATCCGTGTTGCCCTGTTCGGACGGTTGCTCTAAGGCCTGCTCGTCGTCTACCGGCTCGTCCTGCTCTATGGCTGGGTTTTTGTCGAGGTGGGGCTTGGGTCGGCGTTTACGCCGACGCTTTGATTGCTTTTCGGGGGGTCGATCTCCCGTCCCATCCCCTTTTTCCTCGTTGTCGCTTCCTTTAGGGGTATCCACCATGTACACATCATGAGATGAGGTGGCTGTCCAATGCCCTATGGGCGTTGGTTCGTCGGTATCTCCTGCATCGTCATCCATGCTGTCGATGTCTCCGGAGTCGAAGTTGAGCACGTCGTTTAAATTGTCGACAGTGGCTACCAAGTGGGTGGTGGGTGGGCTTTGAATTTCTCCATCGTCCGTATCCCATCCTCGCTGACCGTAGCTTGGCCAGGGCTCTCCTGATAAGGAGAAAGACTTGAGAGAGTTCAGGATATCGCCAAAAGGCGAGTGCTGAAAGATGTCTGCGGCGGTGAACTCCATTATCGGCGCCCAATCGGATTCGATCGGCAGGGGCGCGGGGGGTCCGGAACTCGGAAACGAGTCCGGATCCTTAGAGTCACGGATCATACAGAGTGCGGGGCTAGCGTTCGGCTCGATCGCCTTTGAGATCGAAGCCCCCGAGGTGACGTCCAACCGCTCATCCTCGATTGGCGCAATAGGCTCCGAGTTAGGGGTCGGAACCGATGCGTGTGCGGCCTCCAGGACACTGTCCGAAGGCAGAGCTAGATCATGCCCCTCGAGATAGTGCGGCGCACTTGGCCGTGGCTCGAACCCGTCGAAGATCAAGTCTCCGCGGATGTCAGCCATGTAGTTTAAGCTTCCAAACCTGACTTGATGGCCAGGGGCGTAGCTTTCGATCTGCTCCAGGTGGCCGAGCGAATTAGCCCGCAGAGCGAAGCCGCCGAAGACGAAGATCTGTCCGGGGAGAAAAGTCTCACCCTGGACGTGATGATCAAAGGGGCAATCGGGCCTAAGGGCGACGACACAGAGGAACTCTCAATGAAAGCACCAATGTCGGTGTCAAAACCGGCGGATCTCGGGTAGGGGGTCCCGAACTGTGCGTCTAGGCCGGATGGTAACAGGAGGTAGGGAACACGATGTTTTACCCAGGTTCGGGCCCTCTTGATGGAGGTAAAACCCTACGTCCTGCTTGATTAATATTGATGATATGGGTAGTACAATAGTAGATCTACCACGAGATCAAGGAGGCTAAACCCTAGAAGCTAGCCTATGGTATGATTGTTGTATATGGAGATGATTGCCTACGGACTACAACCCTCCGGTTTATATAGACACCGGATAGGGTTAGGGTTACATAGATCCGGTTACAATGGTAGGAGATCTTGAATATCCGCATCGCCAAGCTTGCCTTCCACGCCAAGGAAAGTCCCATCCGGACACGGGACGAAGTCTTCAATCTTGTATCTTCATAGTCCAGGAGTCCGGCTGAAGGTATAGTCCGGCTACCCGAACACCCCCTAATCCAGGACTCCCTCAGTCGGCGACAAAGTCACCTATGTTAGAGTATATTGACTTAGGAGTCAAGTGAGATCACTTGATCATAGGTCATACTCATCGTTTAAGCTCAAAATGGGGTTACCAATTTTCGTTTAGGTTTTTTGATGTATTCACATCTTGTGGAGTTGCTTTGACTCATGACTTGGAGTAAAGCTTCTCTAAGATGGAATAACATACCTTGGGTGGTGGTGTTGATCATGATCATGTAGTTGAACTTGTGTGGGTTGCTCAAGGTTGATGTAGCTCATCAAGAGTTGGGAGCACCACTTGGAGTTCGAGTTCATCTACCTACATGTGTTTGTTTTTTGCAAGGAAGAGCACTTGTGTATCCAAAATGACAATCATGAAACTCAACATAAAATTTGTCAAAGGATATGTTTGAATGGTTGCGTGCTTCCTTGTCTTCATCCATCGTTGTGTAGAGACTTGGTGATATATAAATTGCTCAAGATGTGAGTGAGTTGCAATCTCATAGATTTAGATTCATCCAAGTACCTACATGGGTTAGATAACATGCAAGGTGCAAAAATATGCAAGACATAAGTTAGTCAACATAAGAGAAATATCAAGGATTAGTCATAGGCTCATGACTTGCATGTATCTGTCGGGTTTCGGGTTCCGGCAGACCCTTGAGGTTCGAACACTGGGGTGCGTGCGGAGATCTCTCCCGTACCGATCTACGTCCGATCCTCTCATGCGAACTAAGATGAGAATGATGAACAACACAAGGGACACAATGTTTATACTGGTTCGGGCCACCGTTGTGGTGTAATACCCTACTCCAGTGTTCGGTCTGGTGGATTGCCTCTGGGGCTGATGATGGACAGTACAAGGGAAGAACAGCCTCGCGAGAGGTGTTCTTGAGCTGGTGGGATGAACTGCTAGGGTGAGTTCAGTCGCCTCTCTCTCTCTCTCTGCTGGGGTTCTACTAGATCTCTCCGGGGGTCTCTGGGGGTCTCTCCGGGGTCTCTCCCTACTCTGTGGTGGCTAGCTCTATTTATAGAGGCCCTGGGCCTCTCCCCAAATAATGAGCGGGAAGGGCGCCAACAATTGGCCATTTCGAAGGGGAACATCTAGTACAAGTTATCCTGACCAAAGGTGGGTCTTCGGCTGTCAAAAGCACTGGCGATGACGCCGTCTTGGGCTCCACGGTGACCTCCGTCCTGCCGTCCGGCTGGTCTTGGTCTCGTTGCACCGGAATGGTAACCTTTGCCTGATGCCTTGGCCTGTGCTTGCCCCCTTTGCACCAAAGGGGAAACAAGGACACTGCGCAGGCCGGCACCCGCCTGGTCTCGATCGTCATGGCTTGCGTCACGGGTTCCTCGCGAGGTACCCCTGCCTTGATCTCTCTGCCTCCTCACGAGCCTGCCTGATGAGGCTGCCTCTGAAGAAGCTTCCTGTCGTCCGCCCCGCGAGGCTTGGCCCCTCGCGAGGGTCTTTGAGCTTGAGCTGATGAAGATGGGCCGCACTGGGCCCTGCTTGAGCCATGCCACAGGCTGCAGGCAGGCAATTCTGGGGACCCCCATTCCCAAAACGCTGACAGTAGCCCCCGGGCCCAAGGCGCGCGCGGGCTTGGCTTAGCAGAGAAGCGAAGGGGCAAGCATGAAGCACCGCGGGCCCTAACAGCCTGCGGCCTTGGGCGCCGCGTGGCGGTTGATTGGGCGTGGGCGTCTGCACTTCCCACAACGCCTCGGCAACTGCACGACTGACAAAAGGGGGTGCCCTGGCCAGGCTTACTTGCCCCGCTCTCGTCCGTCTTGCCCTAGATCCCCTTTCTTGCTTTCCTCCTTCTTGCTTCCGAAATCCTCCAGATCCATCTCAATCCTTCGCGTCCGGCACACCATGGCGACTCGCAAGTCCCCGGCTGATGCTTGGTACTCGCAGGCCCTGGATTCCCCGAATTTGTCAGAGAAGAACCTCGCCCTCGCGCGCCTGATGACGGTGGCGCAGGGCAGCGAGGGGGCGACTGTGCTCAAGGTTGGCTCCGACCAGCCTGAGGGCAAGGGGAGCACCTTCTACCCGTTCTTCATGAGCGCCATCGTCGCCGGTCTGGTGCCTCCTTTCTCTGAGTTCTTCTTTGCCATTCTCCGCCAATACAACTTGCAGGCCCTGCATCTCCACCCCGACTCTGTCCTTCTCCTGGCGATTTTCGCCTACTATTGCGAGGCTCATGTTGGTGTGAAGCCCTCGGTGGCCTTGCTGCGCCATTTTTTCTCCCTCCAGGTTTCTGGCGCTCAGGTCTCCACAGGTGCGAGCCTCATTGCATACTCCAGCTCCAACGCCATATCGAAGCCTGGGAAGAGGATCGAAGGTTACCGGAGCAAGTGGGTCATGATGGATGTCGGGCGCCTCCACCCTCGTTTGGTATTGCCCACGGGGCAACCTATGTCCGTTGACGCATGGTCCCGCACGGAGCTTGTCGACCCTCGCGCGAAGGCGGTGTTGAGGAGGATGAACGCGGACCTGAGGCCAAGCAACTTGGGGGCGGCGAAGCTGACCGGGGCCCCGCTCCTGAGGGAGTTCTTGGAGCACCGGGTGGCTCCGCTCCAGGAGCACTCGCTCCCACTGTGGAGGCTTGGAGGAGCAGACGCCACCCTGCGCCTGAGCTCCGAGGCCCTGACCGACAAGGATCTGACTGCGGCCCTCCATTCCTTGGTTGGGGGAGACGTGGCGAGCCCGGTGGACGCCCCCGTCCCCCTGTTCCTCCGTGGCGACTGGGAGCAGGTGGTGGACGCCATGCCCACCTTCAACCGCGAGGGGCTGGTGCCCGCGGCAGCTCCCGAAGACCTGGTGGTCCTGGCGACGGTGAACTTGTCCTCCGGCAGCTCCAGTGGGGAAGAAGAGGCGGAGGAGGAAGCGTCCGACTCGGAGGAGACTGGCGAGGATTGGGGGGAGTCCTTCCCTCGGCGCAGGTCCCAGGCCCTCCGCTCCATGCCGGACGACGACGAGGCCAGCGCCAGGCGAGGAAGGAAGGGCTCTTCCTCGATCACGAGGAAGGGAAGGTCCAGCCTGGTTCCCTCAGGGTCTGCTCTGGTCCCTGGGGGGTCCAAGGCCAGCTCCATCTCTCCTGACGCGCCTTCTGCTTCCAGGTCCTCCAAGGCTGACCCCCGCTGCACGCTCTCGGGCTTCAAGTATGGCCGGAAGTTGCTTGAGTCCATGGACGACGTTCAGTAAGTGCTCGATTCATGCTCTGCTTGGCTTCTGCCGCTGAGGCTTGACGTTTGCGCTCTTTTACCAGGCCGACACCTGCGGCCAAGAGGTTGAAGGAGGCTTCTGCGGCCCTGCTTGGGGCGAATCAGTCTGCCGGGGAGACGCCTTCGGCTGTTGGGGGAGAGGACGACGAGGCCCGCGCCTCTCCGACCCAACCGCCCTCGCGAGGCCAACTGGGGCACCCCGGCGAGGAGTCAGCCCCCGTGGCCCCGCTGGACCTGGAGTCGACTGTGCCCGATGCTGCGGCCGTGGCGGCCAAGGCTCAGGAGGTCCCTTCCTGCCAAGCCGTGGCCACGCTGCCATCTTCTCCGCCTGCTCCACAGGTTCTTGTTTCTTCTGCTCCCTCCGCTGCTGTCCTGGACCAGGTTGCCAACGAGCTGAGCCAACTGCGGGGGGGGGGGGGGGGATCTCCTGAGCGCGGACCCTCGTCTGGTGGCCGGGCGCCTGGAGTTGGCCTCTGGCTGGGCCCGTTCTGCTGCTTCCGTTCGAGCGGTGCTGAGCCAGGCCGTGTTGTCCTCCGACGAGGAGAGGCAGGCCGCCAACCAAGCCAAGGCCGCTCGCGATGCTGCCCTGGGTGACGTCGCAAATGCCCAGGGCCGCTGCAAGACGCTTGAGGCCGAGCTGCAGGGCCTGTGCAACGAGCTCGCCAAGGAGGTGTGCAGCCGCCAGGAGAAGGAGAAGGAGATGAAGGCTAGCGAGGCCGCCGCCAAGGACCGGGACGCCAAGCTTGATGTCCGCCACAGCCGACTGGAGACGCTGGAGCGGTCGCTGAAGGCGGAGAGGACCGAGCTGGACGCCAAGGCAAAGGTCCTGACGGAGGACTGGGCGGCCTTCGCGGAGCTGGAGAAGAAGGCTCGAGGCATACTGAAGACGCTGTATGAGAGCGGCCTGGAGGAGCCGTTGGCTGGTGCAGAGGACGGCCCCACCAAGCTGCTCCCCTTCCTGGTTGATGTGCTTGAGGACGTCGCAGATGGCCTTGGCCCCACGGGCGATGCCAAGGCGCGTGCCCTGTCTTCTGTGGCGCTGACGCGTGTCCTCAGCCATGTCTACCTGCGCGACCCCAACATCGACTTTGACAGCCTGCTGGAGCCCGTGAGTGGCGACCGTGCCGCTGCCGCCGCTGAGGCCGTGAGGGGCCGAGCCGAGGTTTTGCTGGGGAAGTTCCGCTCCCCCAGCGTCCTGCCTGGGCGCGGTGCCGCCGGCCTTGCGACCTCGAGAGGCGAAGCTGTCCAGCGTGACTCCACCACCGGTGACGGCGTTACTGGGGAATGATTCCTTCGCGACTTCCATCCTGTTTTATTCCTGCACATGCACCATGCCTCGCGGAGGCGTTAAAACTTGTGTTTGGCATTGTGGAACAATCTTATGGCTTGTAATATTTGCTTTGAATTTCCTGGAATTTGCATTTTCCTCTCCTACTTGTTTACGCTCTATGTCGGCAGGGCCCGGCCCCGCGAGAACCTCACCCAACGTTAACCCCGACCGGAATCCAAGGATGGGACTAAGGAGTGAGGGGCTACGTGGCAAGTTAGGCTCCTGAGTCGCGATGCTTAGGAGTCCCCCTTGACGTGCGAGCAACAAGTAGGGAAGGGGGGAGCGAGGAGTGGATTGATCGTTCTACGTCGGCATGGCCCGGCCCCGCGCGTACCTCACCCAGCGTTAGCCCCGAATGGAAACCAAGGACGAGACTAAGGAGTGAGGGGCTACGTGGCAAGTTAGGCTCCTGAGTCGCGATGCTCAGGAGTCCCCCTAGATGCTCAAGCGGGTTTCGTACCTTGGCTCCTCTTGGGGAGTGGCGTGCGACGACCAGGTCCAAGAGACCTGGCTGGGTGGCGTGCGCTCGGGCGAGGCCCGGGCGTAGCCCCCGTGTCTAGCCCCCTCGCACGGCACTCCCGAGGGGAGGCATTGCGATGGTGCCGGACACTGAGCCCTGGGCTCCCTGAGGTTGGTACGGCCATGGGCCACCCTCAGTTGTTTATCACCAGCGCGGAGCATAGCGCTTCCGTATGTGTACGGGCATAGCCGCTCCTCGGTAGTGTCGTCAGCCAGCGCGGAGCATGGTGCTTCCACTGGTGCGTGGGAGGGGGCTCCCCTCCGGAAGGAGCCCCCGGGGCGTGTACAGCCCCGCCCTGACACGTGGCCGGCATGGTAGGGCTAGGAGAGGTGTATATGGGCACCCGTGAGCCAGCGCGGGACTCACGAGGCCCTACCTCGAGGCGGGTTGCGCCTGGCTCTGGGCCTTTATCAATTGGTGTGTTCCTGCAGGGTTGTTAGAATGCAAATGCTCTACGTCCTCAGGTCTCGGCCCCCGAGCGAGGTCAGCCGCCGCTGGTATGACAGGTCGTGATGCCGTGGGTCAAGGCCAGGGGGTGAGGGCTGGAGAGCCAGTAAGAGCCCATGAGTCGCGATGCTCAGGCACCCCCCCTTTTAACGTGCAAGCGCTTTGCACGACGACAAGCAATAGGTGATAATTATGGGAATCAGATTAAGCGTGAAAGAACAACTTCATCCTAGGGTAAACGCTAAAAAGCAATTGCCGCTGGGTCGGGCCCAAGCGACGTGGGGATGATGCAGCCCGAGGGGCGCCCCCAACAAGGTAAATAAAGAGCATATACAAAATGGATACATGCCGCAGGGACAGACCCACGCGGCCTGGGAATGGTGCAGCCCTGAGGGCGCTCCCAGCTAAAAGTAGAACTCTGAAAGATGTCACCTGGTGCTGTTGAAGATGAAGTGATGCTGAGGAAGTGAGCGATGCGCGGTGAAGATGTCGGCCCTCATGAGCCCCCAGGCCCAGGGGCCTCGGGAGGCTCTGGTGGCACGTGCAGGTCTTCGGGGACCATCGCCACCTCTGCCAGGACCGCGCGATGCCTGACCTCCTGAGCCTCTAGAATGCTCCTCAACAGGCGCTGATGTGCGGCGACCGCGCTCGGCAGGCCGAAGGGCATGCGAACGTAGCTGTGGGGTGGTCCCACGCAACTCCCTACGACCGAAGGCCATAGGCGCTTCTGGGATGCAGCTTGGTTGAGCCCTGGTACGTCGACGCAGACGCCCAGTCCTCCATCCTCGCCTGGATGTGGGGCCACGGCAGGTAAGCGGCAGCTGCCGTGCATGACTCTGGACTCTTGTAGCTCTTGGGTGTTCCTTGCGATGAACTCCTGAGGGTTTGGTCTCCTTTGAATTGTACCTTTCTGAGGCAAGCGTTACTGAAAGCAGCCCTCCAAGTGGTGCCCGAGCGCCTCCCCCGCGACCTTGGCAAGGTCGGTGGCTCTCGAAGAGAGAGCCCCCGAGCCCTGCCTGAGGAGGGCGCCGGGCACGCCTTCCTATGTGCTCAGTGCTCCCTGATCGGGCGCGAATCCTGATGCAATACCTCCGGAGGTGCCTGCTTCCTTGTGGCTCTGGCCAGGTGAGGTCTTCTTCTTCTTGAGGGTCGCCTCAGGAGGCCTCCCACTCCTGCGATCTGGGTCTTCTATTGTTGCGGCTTGGAACACATGCTCGAGCGAGCACACTGCATCCCTTTCTTCACAGGGTATGATGATGACTCCACTGCTTCCTGGCATCTTGAGGATATTATAACCATGGTGAGACACTGCCATAAACTTGGCTAGGGCTCGGTACCCGAGGATGGCGTTTTACGGAAGGCGGATGTGAGCGACGCCGAAGTCGATGAGCTCGGTGTGGTAGTTGTTGCATTGCCCGAAGGTGACCGGAAGGCGAACCTGCCCAATTGGAACAGTGGAACCATCGGTGACTCCTGAGAAAGGCTTGGTCGGCTGAAGCTGGTCGTATGGCACTTGGAGATTGTCGAACGTCTCGACGGACATGACGTTGAGTCCTGCTCCGCCATCGGTGAGGGTCCTGGTGACCTGCACGTTGCTGATGACTGGGGAGCAAAGCATCGGGAGGACTCCGGCCGTTGCCGCACACTTGAGCTGGTCCGCGGAACTGAATGTGATCTCGCACGAAGACCACCTGAGAGGGCGCGTGGCCTCAAGCTTGGGAATGACTGCATTCACGTTGCGAGCAAACTGCTTGAAGATGCGCTGTGAGGCTGGGGCCTGGGCGCCGCCCAGGATGCAAGCAATTGCACGCGGCTCTTGGAAGCCCCAGCCCCATTGTCGGTGTCAAAACCGGCGGATCTCGGGTAGGGGGTCCCGAACTGTGCGTCTAGGCCGGATGGTAACAGGAGGCAAGGGACACGAAGTTTTACCCAGGTTCGGGCCCTCTTGATGGAGGTAAAACCCTACGTCCTGCTTGATTAATATTGATGATATGGGTAGTACAAGAGTAGATCTACCACGAGATCGGAGAGGCTAAACCCTAGAAGCTAGCCTATGGTATGATTGTTGTTCTGTATGTTGTCCTACGGACTAAAACCCTCCAGTTTATATAGACAACGGAGAGGGTTAGGGTTACACAAAGTCGGTTACAATGGTAGGAGATCTACATATCCGTATCTCCAAGCTTGCCTTCCACGCTAAGGAAAGTCCCTTCCGGACATGGGACGAAGTCTTCAATCTTGTATCTTCATAGTCCAGGAGTCCGGCTGAAGGTATAGTCCGGCCATCCGGACACCCCCTAATTCAGGACTTGGCGAATGCGGTTCGCCCGACCAGTGCGTGATAGCCACTGCGGAATGGGACTATGTCGAAGATTAACTCCTCGCTTCGGAAATTATCCGGAGATCCGAAGACCACTTCAAGTGTGACTGAGCCTGTATAGTTGGCCTCTACACCTGGTATTACGCCTTTAAAGGTCGTTTTGGTGGGCTTAATCCTCGAGGGACCTATGCCCATTTTCCGCACTGTATCCTGGTAAAGCAGGTTTAGGCTGCTGCCGCCGTCCATAAGGACTCTAGTGAGATGAAATCCGTTAATGATTGGGTCTAGAACCAATGCGGTGAATCCGCCATGACGGGTGCTAGTGGGATGGTCCCTTCGATCAAAGGTGATCGGGCAGGAGGACCATGGGTTGAACTTTGGGGCGACTGGCTCTACCGCGTATACGTCCCTTAACGCGCGCTTCCGCTCCCTCTTGGGGATGTGGGTTGCGTATATCATGTTCACCGTCCGCACTTGTGGGGGAAAACCCTTCTGTCCACTGTTGTTCGGCGGCCGAGGCTCTTTGTCGTCATCGCTATGTAGCCCCGTGTCTTTATTTTCGGCATTTAACTTGCCTGCCTGCTTGAACACCCAACAATCACTGTTGGTGTGATTGGCCGGCTTTTCGGGGGTGCCATGTATCTGGCACAAGCGGTCGAGTATTCGGTCCAAACTGGACGGGCCCCTAGGATTTCTTTTGAATGCCTTTTTCCGCTGACCGGATTTATAGCCTCTGAATCCGGCATTAACTGCCGAATCCTCATCATTGTCGCCGTTAATGCGGCGCTTCTTCTTGTTGTGACGCGACCTGCCACTACTGTCCCTGGTATCTGAATTACCAAGGTTCTTGGTCATATTGTTGCTATGAGCAAGCCAGCTGTCTTCTCCCGCGCAAAAGCGGGTCATGAGTGTCGTGAGTGCTGCCATAGATTTCGGCTTTTCCTGTCCAAGGTGCCGGGCAAGCCACTCGTCACGGATATTGTGCTTGAAGGCTGCTAGGGCCTCTGCGTCCGGACAGTCGACTATTTGATTTTTCTTTGTTAGGAACCGTGTCCAGAATTGCCTGGCCGATTCCTCTGGCTGCTGAATTACGTGGCTTAGGTCATCGGCGTCTGGTGGTCGCACATAAGTGCCCTGGAAATTGTCGAGGAATGCGGCTTCCAGGTCCTCCCAACAACCGATTGATCCTGCTGGCAAGCTATTAAGCCAATGCCGAGCTGGTTCTTTAAGCTTGAGTGGGAGGTATTTGATGGTGTGGAGATCATCGCCGTGGGCCATGTGGATATGAAGGAGATAATCCTCGATCCATACCGCAGGATCTGTTGTGCCATCATATGATTCGATGTTTACGGGTTTGAAACCCTCGGGGATTTGATGATCCATTACTTCGTCTGTGAAGCATAGTGGGTTTGCGGCGCCTCTGTACTGGGCTATATCACGACGTAGCTCCAATGAGCTTTGTCTATTGTGTTCGGCCCTACCGGATTTGTGTGCGGCGTGACGGTTACCGTCTCGAGTCGTGGGGCGCCCACGCGATCCGTGGATCGATCTTGTTTGCCTTGCCTTGTCCTCCAACATATCTCGCAGGCCTGGCGCATTTTCCCGTGCCTTGGTACGGGGTGCGGCTTGAGTGGAGGGTTGAGAGGCCTCTCTGTCGTGGCCACGAGGTGGCCGGTCGGCCGTATCAAGTGCTGGTGATGTAGGTTTAAGTGCTTCCTCCACTAATCGGGGTAGCAACCTGCGCTTTGGGTAGCTCTTGGAGGGGCGTTCGAGTTTATGCTCTTCAGCCGCAAGGACTTCAGTCCATCTGTCGACTAGCAAATCTTGATCAGCTCTAAGTTGTTGCTGTTTTTTCTTGAGGCTTCTTGCCGTGGCCATAAGCCTGCGTTGAAAACGCTCTTTCTCGACGGGATCCTCTGGCACGACGAATTCATCGTCGTCGAGGCTTGCCTCGTCTTCGGAGGGAGGCATATAATTATCGTCCTCGACCTCTCTGTCTGCCGCTCTCTCATGAGGGCTGGCTTCTCCGTCCTCCTGTGCTGAATCTTGCTGGAGGGGGTTTTCTTCGGCACTCTCCGGAGTATTATTATCTCCCGTGCTGGAATCACCGTATTTGCTTTGGCGGGATTTTGAGCGGCGCCGCTGACGCCGGCGCTTAGGCTGTTTCTTGGAGGGGTCATCCTCCGCTGTTCCATCGCCATCTCCTTCTTTTGGGGTGTCCACCATGTATATGTCATATGACGAGGTGGCTTTCCAGGGCCCAATAGGCGCTGGTTCTTCATCGTCTCCTGCATCGGTGTCCATGCCGTCGATGTCTTCGGAGTCGAAGTCGAGCATGTCGGTTAAATCGTCGACAGTGGCTACAAAGTGGGTGGTGGGTGGGATTTGAATTTCTTCATCGTCCGTATCCCAACCTTGCTGATCGTAGTCCGGCCAGGGCTCTCCTGATAAAGAGAGAGACTTTAGTGTCTTCAGAATATCACCGAAAGGCAAGTGCTGAAAGATGTCCGCGACAGTAAACTCCATGATCGGCGCCCAATCGGATTCGATCGGCAAGGGCGCGGAGGGTTCGGAGTCCGGAGAGGAGTCCGGCTCCTTGGAGTCACGAGTCTCGCGGAGTGCGGGGCTGGTGTTCAGCTCGATCGCCGTTGGGATTGCAGCCCCCGAGGCGGCGTCCAACCACCCATCCTCGATCGGCGCAGTTGGCTCCGAATTAAGGGTCGAAGCCGATGCTGGTGCGGCCTCCAGGGCTCTGTTCGGCGGCTGAGCTAGATCATGCTCGTCGTGACAGTGCGGCGCGCTCGGCAGTGGCTCGAATCCGTCGAGGATCAAGACCCCGCGGATGTCAGCCGTGTAGTTTAAACTTCCAAATCTGACCTGACGGCCAGGGGCATAGCTTTTGATATGCTCCAGATGGCCAAGTGAATTGGCCCGCAGTGCGAAGCCGCCGAAGACGAAGATCTGTCCGGGGAGGAAGGTCTCACCCTGGACTGCATCGCTATTGATGATCGTAGGAGCCATCAAGCCTAACGGCGACGACACAGAGGAACTCTCAATGAAAGCACCAATTTCGGTGTCAAAACCGGCGGATCTCGGGTAGGGGGTCCCGAACTGTGCGTCTAGGTCGGATGGAAACAGGAGGCAAGGCACACGAAGTTTTACCCAGGTTCGGGCCCTCTTGATGAAGGTAAAACCCTACGTCCTGCTTGATTAATATTGATGATATGGGTAGTACAAGAGTAGATCTACCAAGAGATCGGAGAGGCTAAACCCTAGAAGCTAGCCTCTGGTATGATTGTTGTTCTATATGTTGTCCTATGGACTAAAACCCTCCAGTTTATATAGACACCGGAGAGGGTTAGGGTTACACAAAGTCGGTTACAATGGTAGGAGATCTACATATCCGTATCGCCAAGCTTGCCTTCCACGCCAAGGAAAGTCCCTTCCGGACACGGGACGAAGTCTTCAATCTTGTATCTTCATAGTCCAGGAGTCCGGCTAAAGGTATAGCTTGGCCATCTGGACACCCCCTAATCCAGGACTCCCTCAGGTCCTATTAAGGAGGTGATAGCGGAGCGAATGAGGCAACTAGACTATAATGCTTTAGCACTTTCACTTAGCCATAGGAGTTTGACAGTGGGGCTACTAGATAGCCCCTGGTGGCTCCCCACTCTCCCGATCCCGGGGTGCGTACATGCCTGGCCAGAAAACGACCCTTCGTTAAGGCGGAGGAATTCTAACATTCCAACAGGTCATCGAGTGGTTGACCAGTCTCACGCTATATCATGACAGTCAGTTTTTGGCTTTCTCTACTGAGGTGCTCGTCCGTATGATCCAGGGCACAATCGCAGTAGTTCTCCTGGTGCTACCTTAGCCGGTAAAGCGGAATGTAAGGCACCAAAACACAGGAGCCAGGCAAACCCAACATTTGACCAAAGACAATGATTCGGAGCTGATGCATATAGGGCCAAACTCGCGACGCCAAACACTCCCTAAGGTATTCGGTCTTTGTGGTATAAACCGGGCCTAAATAATGGCCTTTGTAAGAAGCCCCTTGTGTCCAGGTACGTGCATTGTTCTGGCATGGCCACATGCCAAGACGTCAACATCCTTCTCAACGGTGGATATGTATCAACAAGAGACAGTAAAAAAGGTTTACGCAGGGTCTTAATCTAAAAAGAATCCTTGGAGTGGGTCCCTGCTGCATGTCTGCGCCTGTGTCTCCGTTGTGCCGTATCCTGGACGGGTGTAGCACGATGATCGTCTGTAAAAGAGAGGAATTTAGGTGAAAAAGTTGTCGTGCAAAAAGATAGTTTTTAAAGAAACCATACATAATTTAAGATGAGAAGAAATTGCCACTTGTCTGCGCGCGTTGAGCCCCTTGTATTGACAAATAGGGGTGTGACCATTTATTCGGTATAAGTAGCGGCGCCGGCTTGATTAGTTGTGTCTGAGGTCTTGACGACCTATTGGATGCTTTCGCTGGTCCGGGCGCCTTTAGTGTGCGGCTGCCAAGGCAGCCGCACTCTCTTCGGCGCGCCGAGATCGCTTGATATTTCCGTTCACTAAAATGATGCCACGTGGACCGGGCATCTTGAGTGTGAGGGAGGCGTAGTGTGGTATTGCATTAAAGCGAGCGAAAGCTTCGCGTCCGAGCAGTGCTTGATAGCCACTTTGGAACGGAGCGATGTGGAAGGTTAAATGCTCGCGACGGAAGTTATCGGGGGAGCCGAATATAACTTGTAGTAGGAGGGAGCCCGTACAACGAGCCCCTGGGCCTGGCGTTACTCCTTTAAAGGTAGTATTGCTATGGCGAATTTTTGTTGGGTCTAACCCCATCCCACGAATTGTATCCTGATATATTAGGTTTAGATTGCTGCCACCGTCCATCAAGACTCGTGTGAAGTGATATCCGCCAATTACTGGGTCTAATACCAGGGCAGCCCATCCTGCGCGTCGGATACTTGCTGAGTAATCGCGATGGTTGAAAGTGATCGGTTGAGACGACCAATGGCAGGACTTCGCGGTGACAGGCACTTGGGTATATTTTCCTGGGAGTGCCGCGTTGTTTTTTCCCCTTGATCACGTGTAACACGTTTACTGTTTTGACTTCTGGTGGAAATTTCTTTTGTTCCCCAATGTCTTGCTTTGGAGGCTCGTCCTCGTCTTCACTTGGTGTATCCTCCCCCTTGTGTACGGCGTTGAGCTTGCCGGACTGCTTGAAGACCCAACATTCTCTGTGGGTATGATTAGCAGGTTTACCAGGGGTACTATGGATCTGACATACTTGGTCCAGAATTTTGTTGAGGCTGGACAGTTCATCCCTGGTGCCTTTAGAGGGCGGCTTTTGACCTAGCCGAGAGCTTTTGAATCCGGCATTTACTGCCGTGCCCTTCGTGCTGTCTTCTTTATTACGGCGTTTGTTATTGCTGTTGCGCCGTGATTTCCCGTTTCCATCTCTAACTTCAGATGTACTGGGGTCGCTGGTGCTGCATCTGGCTAGCCAGCTGTCCTCACCCGCGCAAAAGCGGGTCATGAGGCTTGTTAATTCGGCCATCGTTCTCGGCTTATTTTGGTCGAGGTGTCTGGCGAGCCATTCGTCACGGACGCTATGCCTAAAAGCTGCCAAGGCTTCGGCGTCCGGACAGTCGACAATCTGGTTCTTTTTAGTAAGAAACCTGTTCCAAAGCTTTCGGGCTGACTCTCCGGGCTGTTGAGTTATATTACTCAAATCGTCCGCATCCGGAGGTCGGACATAAGTCCCTTGAAAATTTGCCCGAAAGGCGTCTTTGAGCTCTTCCCAACTTCCAATGGAGCTTTCGGGGAGGCCTTTAAGCCAGTGACGAGCTGGCCCTTTGAGCTTGAGGGGTAAGTACTTGATGGCGTGGAGATCATCTCCTCGAGCCATATGGATATGAAGGATGTAGTCCTCAATCCAGACCCCAGGGTCTGTTGTTCCGTCGTATGTCTCTATGTTTACGGGTTTGAATCCCTCTGGAAATTCATGGTCCAGCACCTCACCGGTGAAACATAGGGGGTGTGCGGCACCCCTGTAGCTGGGTGTACCACGTTGTTCGGATGTTTGTTGTGTTGCATTGTATGCTGGGGCACGCTTGCGTGGTCCATAGATGGATCTTGTTGCGCCGTCCTTTGGGTACGAGCCCTCGCATGGGTCGCATGTTGTATTGTGAGTGGCGTTGTATGCCGCTCTGTGTTGGTAGAGTGGTCATCTATCCGACCAGGTGGCTTCTTTGATATTTGGTTGTGGGGGGTCTGAGGCCTCCTCATCGAATTCAGGTAGCAGCTTCCGCTTTGGGTAGCTCTTGGAGGGGCGATTGTCGCCGTACCTCGCTGCTGTGTTGAGTATTTTACTCCATCTGATTTGGAGTGTGTCTTGCGTAGCCTTGAGCCTTTGCTTCTGCTTTGTAAGACTCCTCGCGGTGGCAACAAGCCTTTTACGGGAATTCTGCTGCTCCGGGTGCCTGTCCGGCGTTATGTCGTCCGGACCATTATCCTTGATAGAATTTGTTTGTTCGGTTTGATTATCCGGATTGCCGTTGTTCGGCAGCGGTTCGCCCTGCTCCAGCGCTGGGTCTGTGTGATCGTTATTACAGTCGAGGTGGGATTTGGGGCGGCGCTTGCGTCGCCGCTTTGACTGCTTCTCGAGGGAAGAAGCCTTCGGTGCGTCCTTCCGCTCCTCGTCGTCATCTTTTGGTGCGTCCACCATGTATACGTCATATGACGAGGTGGCTTTCCAGGGCCCAATAGGCGCTGGTTCTTCATCGTCTCTTTCATCGGCGTCCATACCGTCGATGTCTTCGGAGTCGAAGTCGAGCATGTCGGTTAAATCATCGACAGTGGCTACAAAGTGGGTGGTGGGTGGGCTTTGAATTTCTTCATCGTCCGTATCCCAACCTTGCTGACCGTAGTCCGGCCAGGGCTCTCCTGATAAAGAGAGAGACTTTAGTGTCTTCAGAATATCGCCGAAAGGCGAGTGCTGAAAGATGTCCGCGGCAGTAAACTCCATGATTGGCGCCCAATCGGATTCGATCGGCAGGGGTGCGGAGGGTTCGGAGTCCGGAGAGGAGTCCGACTCCTTGGAGTCATGAGTCTCGCAGAGTGCGGGCCTGGTGTTCGGCTCGATCGCCGTTGGGATCGCAGCCCCCGAGGCGGCGTCCAACCACCCATCCTCGATCGGCGCAGTTGGCTCCGAATTAAGGGTCGAAGCCGATGCGGGTGCGGCCTCCAGGGCACTGTTTGGCGGCAGAGCTAGATCATGCTCGTCGTGACAGTGCGGCGTGCTTGGCGGTGGCTTGAATCCGTGGAAGATCAATTCCCCGCGGATGTCAGCCGTGTAGTTTAAACTTCCAAATTTGACCTGACGGCCAGGGGCATAGCTTTCGATCTGCTCTAGATGGCCAAGTGAATTGGCCCGCAGTGCAAAGCCGCTGAAGACGAAGATCTGTCCGGGGAGGAAGGTCTCACCCTGGACTGCATCGCTATTGATGATGGTAGGAGCCATCAAGCCTAACAGCGACGACACAGAGGAACTCTCAATGGAAGCACCAATGTCGGTGTCAAAACCGGCGGATCTCGGGTAGGGGGTCCCGAACTGTGCATCTAGGCCGGATGGTAACAGGAGGCAAGGGACACGAAGTTTTACCCAGGTTCGGGCCCTCTTGATGGAGGTAAAACCCTACGTCCTACTTGATTAATATTGATGTATGGGTAGTACAAGAGTAGATCTACCATGAGATCGGAGAGGCTAAACCCTAGAAGCTAGCCTATGGTATGATTGTTGTTCTGTATGTTGTCCTACGGACTAAAACCCTCCGGTTTATATAGACATCGGAGAGGGTTAGGGTTACACAAAGTCGGTTACAATGGTAGGAGATCTACATATCCGTATCGCCAAGCTTGCCTTCCACGCCAAGGAAAGTCCCTTCCGGACACGGGACGAAGTCTTCAATCTTGTATCTTCATAGTCCAAGAGTCCGGCTGAAGGTATAGTCCGGCCATCCGGACACCCCCTAATCCAGGACTCCCTCACCCATCATCTTGGTGTTGGTATTCGTTCCTCCTCGGTGGAGGCGGCAGAGGAGGGAGGCCTGCGTTGCCGTGGGGACGGTCCTCACGAGGCTGGTCCCTCCAGCCTCCCTCGCGAGGCTGGTCCTGCCAGTGGTCCTCGCGAGGGCGGTCACGCCATCCCTGGAGAAGGCCACGGTCTTGCCATTGTCCACCGCCTCTTCCTCCTCCTCGGCCATAGCCCCTGTCGTTGCACTCTGGGCGTCGGCCGATTCGCCCATCTCGCGCAGCTCTGAGCTCTTGACATTCATTGGTGTTGTGGGTGTGGAGGTCGTGGTACACGTAGTACCGTCCGCCCTTAGATGACTCAGGCTGATCCCTGCCTCGCTTGGTGTCCGGTTCCGTTGCTAGCACGGTAGCCCCCTTGCGCTTCACGTCCTTGGCCTTGAGCTTCTTTTCTTCCGAGTCAGCTGCCGGGAGCTCGAGAAGGGAGAGACGCCCTTCCTCAGCCCTGGCGCACTTGGTCACCAAGTGGAACAGCTCCAGGGATGTGCACAAGTCTTCATGGATTGCTAGCTCTTCCTTCATCTTGACGTCGCGCACGCTGTCGGAGAAGGCTGAGATGATGACTTCTTCAGTCACCTTGGGGATCTTGAGGCGAGCATAGTTGAAGCGCTGGATGTACTTCTGCAGGGTTTCTCCTGACTGTTGCTTGATGCGGCGTAGGTCGCTCACGGCCGGGGACCGGTCGCGAGTGCCCTGGAAGTTGGCGATGAAGCGGGTGCGCATCTCGCTCCAGGAGGAGATTGTGCCGGGCGCCAGGTTCAGGAGCCAGGTGCGGGCGCCATCCTTGAGCGCCATGGGGAACCAATTCGCCATGACCTTCTTGTCTCCGTTGGCGGCTATGATGCCCAACTCGTAGAGCTGCAGGAACTCCGCGGGGTCCGCTGTGCCATCGTAGCGGGGAGGGAGGTCAGGCTTGAACTTGCCTGGCCATGTGATGCCGCGCAGCTTGGGGGTGAAGGCGAGGCAGCCCGCCGTGGCCACCGGCGCCCTTTGCTGGTGCTGGACTCGTTCTTGCGGGTCACCACGCGCTGCCACTGGGAGCAGCGCGGGGTTTTGTCGTGGAGGCGCTGGGGCGCGATCTTGGCGCGCCGGCGCTGGGAGCGCGCGAGCACCTTCCCAGGGACGTGGGATCTCTTGGCAGCTCCCTTCTTGCCTCGCTGGTGCCGGACGTGGAGGGTCTCGCCCTGGGGCTGCACCCCTTGGAGCCAAGGCAGCTTCTTGGGGAGGAGGCGGTGGAGGCGCCTCCTGATCCTCGCCCCCTGCATGGGACGGAGGGCGAGGCAGCGAGAGGGACCGCAAGGGGGAGCCCCCTGCGGCATTGACGAGCTCGGTGATGCGGGCGAGCCAGTCCTCGTAGAGGTCGTCGACGGGGCGATAGGGCAGGAGCTCCCGCACCAAGAGCAGTGAGGCGTGCGTGTCCATGGGTGCGCGACGGGCGTGGGACGACGAGCCAGCTGGAGTCAGCGACGTGGTGGCGGTGCGGCCATCCCGCCGCACCGAGGGGTGCTGGGACGAGGCCTCCTACTCATTCTCCGCTGGGCCGGTGGCGGCGTTGGCGGCGGGCGATGGGGAACGACGAGGGGGGCCGCTGACGGGCGCCGTCTGGGCGACGCGAGCGGCGTGAGCAACCCAGCGCTCGGCGCGAGCCCGACGAGCATCAGCCATGGACACGACGGAAGATCACACGCGAACAGCAGAAGGAAGATTCCGGCGCACCCCTACCTGGCGCGCCAAATGTCGGGTTTCGGGTTCCGGCAGACCCTTGAGGTTCGAACACTGGGGTGCGCGCGGAGATCTCTCCCCTACCGATCTACGTCCGATCCTCTCATGCGAACTAAGATGAAAATGACGAACAACACAAGGGACACGATGTTTATACTGGTTCGGGCCACCGTTGTGGTGTAATACCCTACTCAAGTGTGTGGTGTGGTGGATTGCCTCTGGGGCTGATGATGGACAGTACAAGGGAAGAACAACCTCGTGAGAGGTGTTCTTGAGCTGGTGCGATGAACTAGTAGGGTGAGTTCAGTCGCCTCTCTCTCTCTGCTGGGGTTCTATCAGATCTCTCCGGGGGTCTCTGGGGGTCTCTCTGGGGTCTCTCCCTACTCTGTGGTGGCTAGCTCTATTTATAGAGGCCCTGGGCCTCTCCCCAAATAATGAGCGGGAAGGGCGCCAACAATTGGCCATTTCGAACGGGAACATCTAGTACAAGTTATCTTGACCAAAGGTGGTCTTCGGCTGCCAAAAGCACTGGCGATGACGCCGTCTTGGGCTCCACGGTGTCCTCCGTCCTGCCGTCCGGCTGGTCTTGGTCTCGTTGCAGCAGAATGGTAACCTTTGCCTGATGCCATGGCCTGTGCTTGCCCCCTTTTCACCAAAGGGGAAACAAGGACACTGTGCAGGCCGGCGCCCGCCTGGTCTCGATCGTCATGGCTTGCGTCACGGGTTCCTCGCGAGGTACCGCTGCCTTGATATCTCCACCTCCTCGTGAGCCTGCCTGATGAGGCTGCCTCTGAGGAAGCTTCCTGTCGTCCGCCCCGCGAGGCTTGGCCCCTCACGAGGGTCTTTGAGCTTGAGCTGATGAAGATGGGCCGCGCTGGGCCCCGCTTGATCAACGCCGCAGGCCGTAGACAGGCAAGTCTAGGGACCCCCGTTCCCAGAACGCCGACAGTATCAAATGGAGATCCTACTGCAAGTTTGAAGCATCAATGATGTTCAATTCACCTCTTAACCCGCAAAACACTTTCTCATCAAGTGGTTTCATGAATATATCAGCTAACTACTTTTCGGTGCGAACATGCTTAAGATTAATGTCCCCTTTGGCAACATGATCTCGAATGAAATGATGAACTTCAATATGCTTAGTTCGAGAATGTTGCACGGGATTGTGAGCAATATTAATGGCACTTTCATTGTCACAAAGTAATGGAACATGTTTCATAGATATCCCATAATCTTTAAGAGTTTGGGTCATCCAAAGTAATTGAGCACAACATGATCCAGCGGCAATGTATTCCGCTTTGGCGGTGGATAAGGATACCGAGTTTTGTTTCTTGGAAGACCAAGACACAAGAGATCTACCAAGAAATTGACAAGTACCCGAAGTGGACTTTCTATCAACCTTGTCCCCGACATAGTTCGAGTCGGAGTAGCCAACAAGATCAAAGGAGGCCCTCTTTGGATACCAAATGCCAAAATTTGGTGTATGGATTAAATATCTCACTATCCTTTTCATGGCCTTAAGATGACATTCTTTAGGAGCGGCTTGATATCATGCACACATGCACACACTTAGCATAATATCGGGGCGTGAAGCACATAGATATAACAATGAACCAATCATAGAGCGATAAACCTTTTGATCAACTGGTTCACCATCTTTGGTTAAATCAAGATGTCCACTAGTAGGCATGGGTGTAGTCATACCTTTGCATTCTTGCATATTGAACTTCTTGAATAAGTCCTTGGTGTACTTCGTTTGAGAGACAAAGGTACATTTCTTAGTTTGCTTGATTTGCAAACCAAGAAAGAATTTGAGTTCACTCATCATCGACATCTCAAACTTCTCCGACATTAGCTTTCCAAACTTTTCACTAAAATGAGGGTTAGTTGATCCAAATATAATATCATCGACACGACCAGTTGGGCAGTCGCCCAGCCGGCGGGCCGGCTTCGAAAACTGGCAAGTTCACTGAGTCTCCCCTCGCGGAGGCGTTCTTGACGTAGAAGTAGGATCTTTGCCACATCTTCACCGACTTGATCAGCGAGATGGAGGGGAAGCGATTGTCGGCCCCCAACCTTCGCACGACGATGAAAGCACCGCACTGAGCCGGCACGCCCGCAGCCTAGGTGCCGAGCTTGGAGAAGAAGCACTCCCCTAGAGCTCGAGGGTGGGGAGGACTCCGAGGAAGCCTTCGCACATGGCCACGAAGGCGGACAACAGCACCACTGCGTTGGGGGTGAGATGGTGCGGCTGGAGGCCATAGAACTCCAGGAAGGACCGGAAGAAACTGCTCACCGGCAGCCCCATCCCGCGCATGCAGTGCGAGCAGAAGATGACCCGCTCGCCCTCCTGCGGTGTGGGGGAAATCTCCCCCTTCGACGCAAGACACACCTGCACGCGATCCTCGCCGGGAAGCCGACGGGTCCGGCGGAGGAAGTCAATGTGGTCTTCATGAACCTCGGAGCCGTCCCAGGTGCCGGAGTGCAGGGGGAGGCGCGGCGGCGGAGGAAGAACTCATCGCGAGCTGTCGCCGCAGCGTTCGCCGGAGCTTGGGCGTGCGGCGGAGCGAAGAAGAGAAGAGGAAGGAGGAGAGCAAGGAGCAGCAAGGAGGAAGAGAACGAGGAGTAGGGGGAAGAAGGGGCGCGCGTGCCCCCCTCTTCCCCCTACTTATAGCCTCGTGGGCTGCAAAGCCGAGGGGGCGGACATGGGGATTTACTGCGCCCACAACCCCACGACCCCCACGATCCACGATAAATTTACTGCGCATAGTAACTCCACGGGAATCCCAACCGTCCACCGAGGCCGCAGTGGATCCACTCGGGCGCCGAGGCGCGGTAGTGGCGGGCCCCGCCTATGGGCCTGTCCCGTCGCGCGCGTAGGCTGGCAGGACGGCCTAGCCACGTGCCCTCGCGTGATAGGCCAAAAACGGGCGGAGGCCTGGAGGCTTAGCTAGCACGCCACTTAAATCCCGCCGCGACGTTCGAAATACTGAGCGAGTCGGAATTGAGTGAGTCCGAGTTGAGCAAGTCTGACTCCTTCTAGTCGGCCCGGCAGAAGTCAATCAAAGACCATGTGTTGAGCACCCAGAAAGAGAAACTGCTGAGGCTTCTCGGCCGATCGTTCGCGGCGCCTCACCAGCTTCGGGGACTACTGTCGGAGTAATGGACCACGGGTAGGCCAACCCGAGTCCCGTAACCTTTCAAGACATCGGGGCAGGCTGCGCCCCTCAAGACCCAGGACAAAGAGCCACCTCCTGAGGAGTCGACGGCAAGGTGGCCGACTGCCCGCTCACGGCCGAGTCCCAGGGACGACCTCCAGAGAAGCCGGCTTTGGGGAGTCGGCCTGCGACTCCGACAAACCCCATGACCTCATCAAAGGGGACGAGGCATGGGCGTAGCTACAGCAAAGCCCACCCCCGCCCCTCACCAAGGGCAGGCATGGCCACAGCACGCCGTACCTCGGAAGATCTCCGTGCGACATGGCATTGTTGCCATGCCGGCCCTGACATCAGCACCGCAGGGCCGAATCCTGCACCCACGACGGCTTGTCTGTACGGCCTGGAGGCAGCAGGGCCCACCAGTCAGTGAGACCTCGGGAGACGGCGGGAGAACCACCAGTCGGACCCGTCGGGAGTCGGCCCGGGGGAGTCGGCCGAGCCCTCCCCCGGGGCCCACACGCCATTAATCAAGATGAGATGGGGAGTGGCAACAGTGATCGCCCGCCAGGCGGCGGGGCTGTTGCCACGACCTCATGATCAAGCCCGCGTCATCAGAAGTACGACTACAGTAATCAGGAGCCGGCAAGACCCGCCCGCGGCGGACGCGTCCTGTCGGCTCCGTACCCGGCCAGTCGGCGGGGCCCGCCAGTCGGCGGGCCCCAGCGGTCAGCAGAGAAGACGGAGGCCATAGACACTGACGGCTAGGCCCGCGCCCAGCCGGATTACCATTGTACCCCTGGGGGGTAGGCCTATATAAACCCCCCAGGGCAGCCATGCAAAGGGTTGGAACCATTAGCTCTAGACCAAATCATATAGGAGGGAGAGAGCTAGTCTTGCACTCTGCCACCACCAGAAAACAACTCAAGGAGAAACCGTGTAAGCACTTTGCCATAGTGATCATGCGGAGACCCCGCAGAGTAGCAGTAGGGGTATTATCTCCCCGGAGAGCCCCGAAGCTGGGTAAGATTCGCCGGCGTGCATGTCTTCGCCTCATCCCGTTTCCAGGCAGCGGCGACGTTCTACTTGCCCCCACCATGATAAGCCATCCGTTGGCATATGTCGCACCAAACCCCCGACAAAGATATAGGGGGAGATCTCCATGATTCTACTCTTCAAGTGTGCAATGCTTCAAAAGAAAATTCCTCACCATGCACATCTCCAGGGGGAGTTCTTCTATATCATGCAATCAAATTCCTCAATATCAGTATTTACACTTCATATGTTTATCCCCATTGAAAACTGAACCTATATTGTCATCAATCACCAAAAAGGGGGAGATTGTAAGTGCATCTAGTGCCCCTTAGTGATTTTGGTGTATTGAAGACTTATAGGTTAAGGGACTAATGTTTTTTGAGTGTACACAGGTCTATAAGTCTATGAGGAGTTTGATATTTACAGGGAAAGTCGACACCTAAAAATGAAGTTCTTCGACTGAATACTTTGGATTTCTGAAGACTTTCTGAAGACTTTGAAAGTGAAGAAATTGGTGCAATCCTGAAGACTTGGTATTTATTCGAGGAACATGAAGCGTGAAGACTTTTGTTTTCGTAGTTTCATTTTCTCTTTCTTGAGTCTTAGGAAATACCGTACTGTTAAAGGGGGTCGAGGAAATACTAAGGAAAAATTTCCATGTGATTCTCAACTCAAAATCCTACACCTACCAATCCCTTCGAGTGAAGCCATTGGAAATCTCATACAGTTCAGTCATATTCTTAAGTGACAGATACGAAGTTCTTCTAGTCACTAAGGAATTTGTTCTGACTGAGGAGTTAGGAATTCGCCAGTGCAGATTGCCTACATAGTGAGGAACATGATAGCCTTGAGGAATTTGATACTTAAATTTCCGACCGTTGCTCTGCTTTGTGCCAGCTGTCCCAAAATATCTACCCACCTAACGGTCATATCATTGAAGGGCATTTATGTCTTATCATGTCGGGCTGCTCCCTAGGCTATAAATAGCTGCCCCCTACAACCACTAGCTGGTTGGCTGCTCCGAGAGAAACTGACACTTGTCATTTGAGAGCATCCCATCCTTCGAGGACTTTGAGCGAAAATCATCAAGTGAGGAAAACCCAAACCCAAACACCTACAAACCCCAAGTGATTGAGCATCACTGAAGAGATTGATCGTGCGTGGATCCGACGCTTGTTACCTTTAAAGACTGTGCTTCTTCCAGACGGTTAGGCGTCAAGGTCTAGAGCATCCAAGAGGAATTGTGGATCGCCGAGTGACCAAGTTTGTGAAGGTTCGGAAGTCACCTGAAGACTTACCACGAGTGATTGGGCGAGGTCTGTGTGACCTTAGCTCAAGGAGAATATGGTGAGGACTGTGTGTCCGGGACTGTGTGTCCTCAGGTTTAAATACCTAGCCGCTCCAACCAGATGTACAACTGAGACAACAGTTGGAACTGGTCTACCAAATCATTGTCTTCACCAAGCTCACTAGTTCTATGTCCTCAACTCTTTCACTTCCTCATAAATGTGTTGAGTGTTTGTTCATATCTGTGTTTGAAGACTTTGACTGAAGACTTTCTCAATTTCCTCAGTTTAATTTCTTCAGTCTGTTTGTCTTCATCCTGTGTTTACGTTTTCTGTACTCTGTGCTTGTCTTCATTTCATCATGATGACTATGCTTGTGCTCTGTTATGATTACTTTTGAGTACTTATTCCGCTGCTAGTAGTTCTTCGCTAAGGAATTTCCTCACCTGCAAATTCCTCAATGAAGAATTCATAAAAATCGCCTATTCACCCCCCTCTAGTCGATATAACGCACTTTCACTGCCTCAAGGAGCTTTAGTATTTATTTTCTTACCACTTCTTTCATCTTAGGATTCACTCGTCGTTGGTGATCAATAACTGGTTTGGCATCTTTTTCCAAATTTATTTTGTGTTGACATAGAGTGGGACTAATGCCCTTAAGATCATCAAGAGTATAACCAATAGCAGCACGGTGCTTCTTCAGAGTTCTCAATAATTTTCTTCCTCCTTCTTTGAAAGGTTAGCACTAATAATAACAGGATATATCTTCTTTTCATCAAGATAAGCATATTTAAGAGTATCAGGCAATGGTTTAAGCTCAAACACGGGATCAGGCAATGGTTTAAGCTCAAACACGGGATCACCCTTGGGTAGAGGAGGATCCCCTAAGATTTCAACAGGCAAGTTGTGTTTCAGAATAGGTCCCTGTTTAAAGAACACTTCATCTATTTCCCTTCTTTCATTCATATACATATCATTTTCATGGTCTAGCAAATATTGTTCTAAAGGATCACTAGGAGGTACGGCAATAGAAGCAAGACCAATAATTTCATCTTTACTAGGCAATTCCTCTTCACGGTGTTGTCTACGAAATTTAGAAAAGTTGAACTCATGAGACATATCACCTAAACCAATAGTAATAACATCCTTTTTGCAGTCTATCCTAGCATTAACAGTGTTTAAGAAGGCTCTACCAAATATAATGGGACAAAACACTACAAAAAAATACACTTCCGTGATGATACGTGTTTGTCACAGTAGGTCGCTTTTTTGTCATGCATGTACATCCATGACAAATTTATGACAGAATCAAGATAGTCATACTTGTGCTGTCGTAGAAGTGTTCCATGACATTACCAAAATTATCATCACGGAAGTGTCCACTTCCATGACGATAAATCGCGCATCACAGAAGTGCTTTCGTCAAGGGTGACCGACACGTGGCATCCACCGTAACGGAACGCCGTTAAGCTATCGGGTCTGGTTTTGGATCCGATAACCCATTAACAGCCCCGACCAATGGGAAATTTCCACGTGTAAAATTCTTATTGGCCGGACGAAACACATGTCAGCTCGTCAGTGGGTCAGATAGGCGCCTATGATACGTCGACACGTGGCATGGCCCAACAGAGGCCCATTCCTGTGTAAAGGCCGGCCCGTTTGACTTGGTCAAAAGCTCGCGGGCCGGCCCATGGAAAGCCTGTTAACGGCCTGTTCGAATATAGCCCATTTACAGCCCGCTAACCCAAGGCCTGTTACGCCCTATCCGAATTAGGCCCAGTAGCGTCATCTGGGACATCCAGTATGATTCCAGCCTGTTTTCACTTCTGGCCCATGTATGGCCCATGACGTCTTTTGGCCCATATGAGGCCCTATGTAACTCTTGGCCTACTAACGGCCCGTGGTGAAACTGGCCCGTAATGAACAGTGTATCACTTTACACCCATTAACGGCCCGTGGTGAAACTGGCCCGTGATGAACAGTGTATCACATTATACCCATTAACGACCCGTTATTCCATTGGGCCGTTTCCAGCCCATGTTATCTTTCGGCCTTCTCAGAGCCCATTTATTCTTGGGCTCATTTCCAGCATTCATTTACTTACGGCCCGTTACTATTATTTTCTGCTTGTGGGCCAAATTTAGCCCGTGGTTATAGTCGGCTTGTTTGTGGTCCGTTAATACATTGGGCCATTTTCATAGCGTCATCAAATACGGCCTATTAACGATGGCCCGTTATGGTCGGCCCATGAACGGACGATTCCAACTCTAGCCCGTTTACGGCCATAATGCGGCCTGTTATTGGCCCATGTTTGGCCATCGATCATACTGCCCGTATAAGGCCCATTGATGATACGGCCCGTGGAAGGCCCATTGTTTCTACGGCCCGTAGAAGGCCCACTGTTTCTACGGCCCGTAGGAGGCCCAGTGTCACTATAGTAAATATTAGCCCATGGTTATTGTGGCCTAGTTTTAAAAAATAGGTTAATGCAGCCACTAGCAAACTGCAGAAAAAGAACTGCAATGACTAGAAGCAAACAAATAAACAAGACAACAAGGAAATAAATAAGCAAGCAACTTATGCTAGGCTATCTCGGCTATCACACATATTACATCCACTGGGCATCAAAGTTCGCCACCAGTGCAAATAAACGCGCCGACAAAAGAATATACAAAACTGAGAGCACTTCAGAAGGCATTAGGCCTGGCCAGGTCGGGCCCCCCCAAACAGCTGAAGAAGCTGAGTAGACCTCAGTTGTGTCAACGATAGATGCATCAACACTAGATTTAAGGCATGATGGTGCGCACGGCAGTCCTCTAACATCTTCATTGCATCTTTGACTTCAAGTCAGAGCTGAGCTGAAGCAAGCCTTTCCGCTTTAAGTTGAGACTGAAGAAGTCGAACTAATTGAGGCAGCGACTGCACAGAGGTTGTCTCACACCTGCTGGTGAGTAGCTACAACTCACTGTCTTCATCAACACAGGACCTTGGGGTCATCTCGCTGTCCTCAAAATGGTTTGGCTCACTATCTTCCCTAAAGTTCTGCCTGGCGTAAGAGATACGAGTCTGAAAGAGAAACAAGGAGACACGTAACATGTTTCACAATTATATAAGCAAATAAATGGATCTGTTTTGCATAAGGAACATGTTTTTACAACTACAATTTGAAACTGGTAGTTGTTGCAAACATCCAATCAGATGTAAACAGCAAAGCAAACAGCAATGGAGGAAATGATGCCTATCCTAATCTATACTAGAACAAAGTTTGAAGGCTTGAGAAGGATGAACTTACATTACATGTTAACACGGGCTGGACAAAGCCCTTCTGCATGTTTATGGAAGGATAATTCAATAAATTCCCCAAAAAAAATTCTTTATAAGCATTGCCATTATTCTACATTTTGCAAAGAGTAAATATAGATCAAATAATATTGGAAGAAACAGAGGATAATGAAGCTCAGGTGCAGACTGATGATACATAATCAAATAGCAATTAATTAAGTACAGCGTCACAAGGCAAAAGGGAGAGAGGTACTGCCAAGAGCAATGCAGAGCCCATTATTGTTTTGAGATCGTATGATCCTTTGAGCAAGGAGATTCATCTGAAATTAGTTTTCATACAAGAGAGAAGGTAAGGCACAAGCAGAAATTTAGGAGTTCAAATTTTGAATTGATATCATAGACAATACCTGACGCTGGGCTCCCAGCAGTTCTAATAGGGGTTTGGCCACTGGAGTAGGGGTAAAGTGTGGTACAGTTGGGCCTGTGTTTTCTGTGGCTGCTGATCTATCTGATTTAACAGGTATCACTACCTTTTCCAAATACCTAGTTTGTACTCCTTGACGACCTGCACTCACCCTCTTCCTTTTGGACACCTATTATGAAAGAACAACATCTGACTGGAAAAACATAGTGTGACGACACATGGAATAGGTACAGAAAATGGATAGGTATGGCATATACTCATATATGATGCTTAAACTAAGCAGATGGTGTAACAAAGTAGAAGTAATGCAAGAGGTCAGATGTAAAATATGTGCGACCAATACAACTTTGCAAAGTTAGAGCAAGCACCTTGATGGGTGAATAAGATAGGCCATCCTCCACCATGCCAAGTTTGATAGCCAGTGGATCGTTCCACAATATTCCTCTCGTGCGCCCATTCTCATATTCATTTTGATAATGTTCAATATCTGACATGCATGAAAACATAAAAATAAGTGAGATTTTCTTTGTAATGCAGAAGTGATTCTAATCCAATACCGCCTCCCTATAAAACCCTTTGTGCTATCTCTGCAATTCTTTTAGAAGATGCCATGCATGATGTAATTTGTTGTGTGCATTAATATAATGTGGCCTACTACTCAAAATATGAGAGCTCCAGAAGTGATGACACTTCGCAGATGATAGCTTCAACATATAGTAAAGAAGAACAAGTCGACCTGACCTGACAGATTCAAAATATACTAAGGGAGAACAACTCGACCTGACCAGTCGACCGCAAGAGAAGAGTATCATCTTAAAGAAGAGCAGAAGAGCAAGCAGATTGAAGATATTACAAGTCTTTTAATACAATGTCGGTTGGCCACCCATGATGAACCAGAGCGCACAGAGAAATACTATTCTTTCCGGTCTCTCCATATGTGGCTCACATGCATTTCGAAACTAAAGTAGGAACATTTAGCTAACCAATTAAACATCTCCCAGTTTTACTAATATCAGCAATAATATCAGATATGAATTTGTACAACTAAGCTTGTTTAGCTTGATGGGTGAAGCAGTGCTATTACGACACGAACCACGTAGGCTGATTGTGGTCATCATAAAATGGGGAAAACATAAGCATGATGAGTACAGTGTTGACCGTGGCAGTGGGATGACAGATCTGAAGCTGCAAACCGCACAAAGGGTAGTTAGCAACCGATGTTTGCTTTGAAATAACAACTAAGATTTGGTGTGGACAAGAAAGTACGGTCAACAAGTGACAAAGAAATGCAATTATGCTGTCTCTCTATATGTCGCGACATGAATTTGGAAACTCAAGTTGGACCTTTAGCTAACCAATTAAATGTGTCGGTTAACTAATATCAGTATCATATCATAATCATATTTGAACAACTAAGCTTTCGAATTCTGAGTGTTGTGTTGTTCAGCTTCAAGGGTGGCGTAATGCTAGTACGACAGAAAGCACCTACGCAGATCATAGTAGAGTATATAAAAGGGGAAAACCCTAAGCATCAAGAGAAAAATCAGGAAAGTGGAACTAGCTGGACCAGTGGGTGGCGCACATGCTTTTCGAAACGAATATAGGAACATTAGGTGACCAATTAAACGTTCTCTGTTTTAGTGATATTAGCATCTTATCATATTCGTATTTGAACACGTAAGCTTTAGGTTGAGGTCTTGAGGAGCAGTGCTAGCACGACATGAAGCACCTATGATGATGGTAGTGAATATGAAGGGGGGAAACCATAAGCTTTACGAGTATAGTGCCCGTGCCATGGCGGATCTGAAGGTGCAAACCGGACAAAGCTACTTCGCAACCAATGTTTGCTTTCAACTAGCCACTACGATTTGGTATGGACAAGAAGTGCAGTAAACAAATTACGATCTATTTTTTGGGTGAGATCAATAACTTAAGCACATATGGAAGAGTACCAGCTCTCTTGCGACGCCGTGTAGGCCTATGCTGATATGTTGAGGGTGCTGCAGGTGCGATGGATGTCGGCGGCGGGGAAGAAGACTTTATACGGCAGACGGCCAGGTCGGGGGATATATACTGTTACCATGGACGAGGCGGTCGTAGGAGCGGTGACGACAAGGTGGACGACGGCGCCGATGAAGCGAGAGGAGGCGATGAAAGGATCCTGGTCCAGCGCCGTGGATGAGAGACGTCCATCTCTTGCAGTGGACGATGGGATAGGGGTAGCGGCTCCGGCAAGGTGGAGGATGGGGTGGCGGACGGAGGAGGCTGGCCGCAGTGCGGAGGTTGTCGTGCCGCCGATGGTGTATGAATGGGGAAATGGAGGGGAGGGGGGTCTCAAACTTTGGGATGCGCTTCTCTGAAATGGGGGAAAGTTACAAACCTATCCCCCGTTTAAAATTTCGGACATCGCGTCGGTTGGGGATAGGACGGTAATCTCGCATCTCCCAAATATTTGCCGGTAACTATTTCGGGCGAGGAGAGGGTGTTTTGCCGCCCACGGTTGGCACCCACAGTGTATGAACGGGGCTGACAGGTAGGACGGTGGTGTCACGTCTGATGGAAGTTACACATCTGCCCCTATTTAAAAATATAAGCCTACATCGATTTCGGACGAGGAGAGTTTTTTTTGCCGCCCACCGTGTATGAATGGGGAAATGGAGGAAGAGACACATGTCTTTCGGACGAGCTTGAATGAGATGTGTTTTGCCGCCCATGTTTGGAGCCCACCATGTCTGAATGGGCTCAGAGGCCGTCGTGTCACGTCTGATTGAAGTTACTAGTCTACCTCTATCGACAGCAGTGTAAATCCTGTCGATAAGTATGTCAAGTGTCAGGGGTAGACAGTAATTTCCATCTCGCAAACACTTGCTTCGGGCAGCCCACAAATTATAGTGGGTGTTTAGCTGCTTCGTTCAAAACTTGGGAGAATTAGCATTCACGTTTGCCCTGGGACCTCGCAAACTAAATTCAAATCCAATTTGCATTCTATTACGAATATCCACAGATAATTATACATTATGTTATTTATTTCTTCAAAACCACAACAAAGATTTATTCCACCTTTATATATGATTATGATTTAGAAATGCTGTGATCTTCGAATTCAGTAGGTTGGATACACTCTGAGTCAAACAGTTATTTCATCCAATACAATATGCTCACACGAAAAACAGTTCACCTTATGTCAATCATACAAGTACTAAGGATTACCTCGCCTAAAAAATTCGGATCATTACAACACATGGACAACATAGGGGGTCTTGCAACATAATCCATTCAGAGACATGACACAACATGCAAGTACAATAATCTAATGAAAATTTCAACTGGTATATAAAGAAGAACTGGGATTATCTTGGGCTTCAGATAGCAGAAACAGCAGGACCTCCTCCGTCTTCAAATGCAACATTCTTACTTCCTCCAATTCTTGGGTTGCTTGCATAATGTGTGCCGCTAATTCCGTAATTTCCAACCTCAAGATAAAGATTACCTCATTCATGGCAGCCACACCATCTCTTTCCGCCTCTAGTAGAGCCTCAAGCACTATAATATCTGTGCTCAGACTGCTCTCCGGCGGTGTTGCCTCTGAACTGCTACCATCTGGTAACATGGATGGCGCACTGCTTCCACAAATAGATTCTGGGGTTGTACATTGTGTCCTAGTGTGGACGGCATCCTGAAAGGTTTCTGCTGGACATCAGTAAGAGATAGTTATCGTATGATCCAGGCAGTAAGCTTACATGGTAAACGACGGACGAATTTTTGCCGAGCATGGCAAACTATATTTAAATGGTTCGAAGCAGCATCAGCCGAAAAGAAATTAAAATGGTAAGATGAAACTAGGGATGTAAGTGGCAAATAAACGAAATCCGCCAGTCCCATCTAGTTAGTTTTTTCTACCTCCCTAGTTCATTTTCCTCAAAAAAACAAAAACTCTTTTGAACTATCATACCACCAGTGGACTTCAATCGGGATTAAACCGGACCCAGTTGACATCCCTAGTTGAAAGGGAGTGTACAGCCGCTATATTTAAGTTGCCAAGGCATCTAAGCAGTTGAAATAATCTGAGAAAGCACTTAACAGTGTGGCCTCATATAAACTATGAAGACAGTCTTGTGATGAAGTTGAGAGGAAAAGTTAAGGACTCAAATGAAATAGGCATGCATTTCTTTACGATAGTACAACAGGCACTGCTGACATATTGGCCAACTCAGGTATAGCGTAACAACAAATAAGCATTCGAATCAAGCAATACAGCAAAGCAGACAACTGAACTATTTGTAATTCAGTAGGATTACACGTTGAGGGCACAAGCCAAGAAAGCAGCCCACTCGCATTACATTTCACATGTACTAAAACACACTGGCTTACCATATGTTGCTGTGAAGCCTAGCTGCTGTTGCAATGTTCTTGATATCGTCAGCATCCCGTGGTTGCAAATCTAGTTGTTGTAGTTTATTCTGCACCATCTATTTAGGTTAAATTAATTTTAATCGCATGCACTGGTCCGAATTGATCATCAATGGTTCATCTAAACTAATGAAGGAAGGGTGTGTGCACACACGACAATACTCCCTCTGATTCTTTTTACTTTGCGTATAACTTTTTCTTAGTTTTCTCGTATTAGTCTGCGCGTTGCCTATTCCTAGCGCTGGTTTCCTTTTGTGCCCCGCCCCATCCGCCTCTGCCCTAATTAATTGGCAAATTAGTCCAGAAAAATTAAACCAGTGCCCTCCTTGGTATGCGGGTCAAGAGTTATGCGCAGAGTAAATAGAATAGGAGGGAGTATATCTGCTTCCGTATATTTTTATGCTTGTTCGAGGTGCCAACCCCAAAAGAACAAATATTTTGCTTGATGGGGTTGGCAGCTCCATAATTAATAGAAGCATCAACTTAGTCATGCAACTTGGGAAGATCAAGAACACACAAATAAGTAATGAACAGAGGCTCGGAGCAGTGATGTAATAGCTAGCATCAGAAAATGTAGGGTAAAACGAACAAAAAGCAACGGAACCACATGCTAGTTTGCTGATGTGTAATTAAGCATAGAGAACATTAAGCAGTCTGATGGAACCAACAGGTGGCATCAGAACAAAACTAAAGCATATTAACTATATGTGCACTGGTATGTAATTTAGCACATGTAACATGTTCACTGCCAGAAGTATGGCCCTAGAGGTGCAAGCAGAATAACGCGTCTCATGAAAAACTGAATGATGCCCTGAAGAAATTCAAAGGTGCGCTGCTTATGCTAGAAAAGTGAACGTAGGCGCCGGCCGTTGGATAATAGTACCTGATTCTCGGCGGCGTATGGGTATCATTGTCATACTTGATAGCTAAGGATCGTCGATGGTGCTCGTGTTGCGGTTGAGTTTGGGCCAGCTGTCACCGTCGCTGAAGCGGCTCCGGTGCAACGGTTGCGGCGCCTATCGACATACAAGAAAGCTCATCTGTGGTAAGTGAACAGTTGCACGATAAAGAGAAAAACCGAAAGGAGTACAAATCAAAATAACCTGATGAGGCTGCGGCGTCGGTAAAGCAGGGCCGGTGGAGTTGAATATGGCGTCCGTGGAGCGGGTCCGGTGCAGTGGACGAAGGCTTCGGCGGGCGCGTTGTACAATGCTTTCGGTGAGGTGGATCTGTTGCGACGGACGAGGGCTTGTATGAAGGGCCAGCGAAGGGTCGGACGAGGGAGTCAGTGAAGGGCCTACGCTGTGGTGGACGAGGGCTCCGGTTAAGCAGATCCGGTGTGGTGGACCATGATGGCAGTCAAGGAGATCTGAAGCGGTGGACAAGCCAGTCGCTGAAGCGGCTCCGGTGAAGTGGTGAGTTGGCAGTTGGGGGTTCCAAGGTGCGGAAGGTAGATCCGACGGGGTGTGAGGTCCACCGCTGCGGTGGAGGACTAGATTCGGCGGCTTGCCGTGGTTGGGGGAGGGTCAGGGAGGGGAAGGGGAGGGGCTCTGGGGAAGAATGTTGGGGGCAAAGAGGGGGAAACAATGGAGTTACCAAAGCAGCCCTTTTCCGTTCATGTGGCAGGGTTAAAACAGGAATATCGCAGGGCTAAACTTTCGGGCGCGTGATATTTCGATGTGAGCGGGAAGTTTGAAAGCTTTTGGCGCCTAAAATTATAAGTATTCTGCTCTCGTACGGCCGACTATGATATCTTGGCCGACAATTTTTTTGTTTTGCATGCAAAAAAATGTGCAAGTTTTCAAAATCAATGTCTCCAACTCGAAACTTAGATTGTCCATTCAATTCAAATATGGATCATTGAGCTACTACAAGCAAATACCATCATACGGTCCAATTCAAATGAAATTCCAAATGTGTTTATCCTAAATATGATAACAAAAGCAAAAATGTGTATGCATATGAATAAAGTGGATGATTATAAATTTTGAACATTCCCGTATGTGTATATCTCTAGGTTTGATATATGAATTTGAAATCATGAAATCGCAGCTTAAAAAATGTACCTCTGTTTAAATGAATTACAAAAGCTAATGATGGAGTCGAATTCCAAAATTCCAATCTTAGGTTTGTAATTCTGGTACATCAAGGTATATCACGCATGTTCAAAAGTATCGTTATCTCATAGTACAAACTGTGAAACAAATTGACCAACCATGAGTGCACAATATCTCAATTACGCTAAAGTCCCTCAAATATAGACACCTCACTCTTTATCTGAAGTCAACCCCCCCCACCACACACACACAGAGAGAGAGAGAGAGAGAGAAGTCGTTCTCTCCCCAAAACACCAACACACGAGCACATTAACACCCCTCTCTCTTGTAAAGTCCGGACCCCAACATAGGCCTCTATCACTTTGTCTCTCGGGCATGCACACATCTCTTCCCTCACTCTCTAGGTCTCCCGCTATCTCTCTTACCCAAGCACACGCACTATGTAGAGTGTATATTTCCCATACACACAAAACGTCACCCCCAAACGAAGATCTCCCTAGTTATGTGGTTCTCGCGCACTCACCTCACACACCACCCCCACTGCAAACAAGCACACTTTGTCTCCTTGTGCACCACTCTCCTCTTTCTATCTCTCCCACATGCGGACCCGCCCCAGATCTTTCCCCGTATACATATATGTCGTGACTCTTTGCATAGCTCCCTAATGTATAATCGTTCTCGATTTCGCACATTGTTCGCTACACCATCTATTCTAGATCTCTCATGAAGTCCCTATCACACACACGATGACTTGCTTCCCTTGCATCTCCGTTCATAAGCCAATTTCGGACAACATCAACATTGTCTCCCTATCTATACGCCATTTATGGACACAAACGACCCCTCTCGCCCCCTCTCTTCCTCTCACTCACTCTCTCTCTCTCTGTCGCTAGCTCTCTCTTCCTCTCGCTCTCACACCCCTCTCCCACACACACACACTCGATGTCTCTTCCAAATAGTCTGCTCCCCCCGCCCGCACCCGTGCTATCTCGCTACTACACATGTCACACCATCCCCCCTTCCCTTATACTAGGTTTACATCATCAATGGTCTCTCTACTCCACATACACTCTCTGCCTCTCACACACAAACGCGTGCACAAACACACACAGACATGCACAAACACCCATTTACCTGGATCCTCATCTCTCCTCATGTACGCATGTGTATCTCACACACTCACACTCTAATTATGTATATGTGTCTCCATGTTACACAACACAAATCCCCATGTACATGTCTCTCTCTATCCTCCACACACATAGACACAAAGAATCTGTTATCATTGCCTCAGTCTCTAACATATCACAAACGCACTCTCTCTCTCGCGCGCAAACACGCTCAACAAGGGTTTCCCCGTGAATAACTTACCATCTATTCATGAACAGTCATGGCAGTACGGCGAACACGTGCTTAGACCACCTAGTATGACTACTAGGACTAGAGCAAGCCAAAAAGCGCGCCGCTGTCACCCCCTCCTTGTCGGTGACGGGAAAATCTTGGTTTTACACAGTCGAGAAGTCATTGTGCTAAGGCCCCACATGTCGAGGCGTTGAATAGAATGTAGATGCTAGTTTACGGAAGCAAGTATCGATAATACGTTTGTATCTCGATACTTATATTTCTTCTCTTATAAAAAACCGAGTTGGTGATGATGGTACGTGTGCCATCTTGCAATATAGACCGTCCGATCTATATCTGACGGATGGAAATTAAACTAAAAGATACCCGCACCCCTCTCCACATTTGTAGACAAGGCCTTCCCTCGTTCATCCTTATCTCCAACAAACCTCATTGTTGAGCAATTAATAAAGGAAGCCTCTGGAACAAACTGGCCTGGTGGCCGCTGCCGGCGTCGTCAATCCCCATGCCTCCGCTCAGTCCGACCACCAACCACTACCACACCCCACTCCTCTTCACCTTATCTCATATTTCTCGAGATATCATTAGTTTTTACACATGGGATTACTCCCGCAAGGGTCAATCACAACAAGTGTTTTATAAAAAAATGCATCTTGATGTTCCATGCAATGCACGGATCTTGCTAGTACTCGTACACAAGACTAAGTTGGTGATGCTGGTGTGTCTGCCATCCGTCGTTTCTGACCATTAGATCTACATCTAACGATTGTGAGGTAAGTTGTTGCCTTTTCTCACCAACATCCCACTTGTCTACCAATTTGCATAAAAACCCATAATTAGTATCTTAAAACCAACCACATCCCTCCCTGACCTCACCAAAACAGCCCAAGGAATATATTCTAATTGAAACATAATATATCTCTAGTGACATATGTATATCAAAATTAGAGTGTTTTGTACCAAGTTTGTGAATAAGTATTATTCTAATTGTGATTCGTTGCAATGGACATGAACATTGCTAGTATTTCCAACCATGCATTTCTTTTCCTAGTATTCCATAGTTTTGAGTTTTCCATCAAGATATTAGTCACTCATGGTTGATATTTACTTTCAATCATGTACACATATGCACTATGTAACTAGCCTTGCTTATTGGCTTCCAAAGCTTAACTTTCACTCCTACTTACAATATGTAGAGTATTTAACAAAAAACTACCACTTTCAACCAGCCCTAGGAGGAATCTATTGTACAAAAAATAGCAAAAACATACCCAAAATTTCTTAATCCACGCCAAAAACTACCTAGTACTCCTACCGATTAGGTTCGTTTTAACCCATTTATGATAGGGTTGGCCCACATGTCCATGCTGACGAGGAAGCTTAAATCAACACATTTTGTTTGACCGTTGACACGAGGGACCCACATCTGACCTTATATCCTGTTATTCCCCCTCAAATCATTATTTTTCCTGAACATTACTTCAAACAATACTAATGCGTGTTCGTCGGTGGCGCCGGTGATGAGCGAGTTGGCCGCCACTCCGCCGGACGGGCCGGACGCCGCGCTGGCCTCCGCACGGGTTGGCAGGCTGGCCCAAGCGTGACTCACGAGCGAGCAAGCCGCCGCGCTGGCCTTCGCTCGAACCAGATGGCTGGCCTTAGCGCGGCGCGCACGAGCAAGCCGCAGTGCTGCCGTGCCAATCTAGCTGGCAAACCTTGCAGACAAGCAGCTGGACGGAGCTATCTTGGCTAGCTAGCGGCCGCGAGCGCCGGACGGAGCTGGCATCCGGGCTGCCGCAACATGGGCTCCGCACCGCCGGCGGTTTTGACCTCGCCTTCTGCCGGCGGTGGTAGCTGTGTCCCATGGCCGAGGATGACTAGGTGGACGGGCCGGAGGTAGGAGGTCACTCGAGGATTTTTGTTGGTAAGAGTTGTACAATGGTTGATAAGGTAGTCTTATCTTAAGTCTGCCACGTATGCAAGTGGTAGTAATTTCTTGGCATTTTAGTGGTTTCTTGCATTATTAGAGCAAGTACAATAGAGCTGAGTCAGCGGGCTATAAGAAATAAACTACTACTACATGTTGGCTATAAGATGGCCTGTAGATGACATGGCACTGGCTTATAGCCAGCAGCTGGCTATACTATTAACCATGCTCTTAGGGGTTTCTTGTAAGGAACAATGTACGTACTACTAGCGACAAAAGGCAATTCTAGGTTGCGTTGTACTACAACGAGTACTACTAGTGGTCACGGGAGTGTATACCTCGTTTTGTGGGTTCGATCCCGGCCGAACGCACGGCGGCCTTTTTTTAAATAGTATACTATCTAGATACATCGCAGAAATGGATGTATCTAGAACTAAAATACATCTAGATACATCCATACCTGCGACAAGTAATTCGGAATGGAGGGAGTACTACACTTCGCTGCGAGCCAATATTTTACACGGGTAGTTTGAGTTTTGAAGTCAAACGGATGTGCGGCCCCACAATCTGGATGCACTGGAGTCTGGACAGCCTAGCCACGTGAACGGGTTTTCCTTCCCAGCATCCCGTGGCTCGCGTGCTTGCCCTAGCCGGACCTCGCTTGCAGCTTCCAGCTAGTAGCATATTTAAACTAGCGCCTCCCAATTAAGCCCGAGGAGCCGGAAAAGCCTGGTGGGGCATTGGGAACTGTGCAATATGGCTCTGTACGTAAAGTGCTCTACTACTACTCTGTAGCTTGTGGCGTTGCATGCATGGACTTCACTCCATTATCGGCTCTACTATAAAAGAAATTCCTCTTGATGTGTTTTTTTGAAACGGAGGCAAAAGCTTTGCTTCATCTCATTCATAAAGAAGGAACTACTAACAAAGTTCGACGAGATCCATTACACCTCCACAAATGGAAGCGAAAAGCCTAGTCTCGCTGTATCAAATAACTAAAATGTTCTGCCCCCGCAGTAACTGTTGCTGATAAACAGGCTGCTAGTGTGTGCGTGAGAGGAGCGGCTGAGTAGGCCAGCTACGTGAGAGGAGCGGCTGAATAGAGCACCGAGAGTACCCACTAGGCCACTACGCAGGTGTACTTCCCCTGCATTGATAGTATAGCGATGGTTCTAGAGAACAGTAGTACCCTCCACTTCCAACTGTAGCTCCTTGGCCCTGAGATTCAAGAGTTCAAAACTGGTGCACTATACAAGACTAGACTAGAAGTACAATAGTCCCTCCTTTCCGGTTTATAGGGCTCATCTCAAAATTTTAGTTTTTCCATTTTATAAGGCTCAATTTGGTTGTTTCCCATCACATGTTCAGATTCCAAGGTGCATTAAATCATTGCATGCAAGTATTAAGAGAAAATTGACCAATGAATGTAATTTATGCATGCATGCATTGCAATTAATGCATTGGTAAACATACTTTTTTGAGGAAAACAAGAGCATTAATTGGGTGCTTTTTTGAGGAGTAGTTGAGAAAAGTAGTACTAGTACTGCTATAGTATGAGTACGTACTCCTCCGTCACATAATGTACGACGTTTTTTGACACTAGTTGGCGTGTACATAAAATGGCAAAAACATACCCAAAATTTCTTAATCCACGCCAAAAACTACTACCTAGTGCCAAAAATTTCTTACCAGTGCTATTATTTACAGTATAATGCAATCCCATAATGTTCCATAATGCTAGTACTAGTACTCCATGGTACCAAAAAATACTACCTAGTGCCAAAAATTTCTTACTAGTGCTATTATTTAGAGTAGTAAATAATAGCCTCACCCCTTCACTGAGGAACGATCTACAGTTGGAAGGGACGAGGACCTGCGGTTACTACGCTCTTATCTCCTCCTTGCCAGTTCCCCTCCCCCCGAAGAGAAGGCAGTTCGTCACTGCTCCCATGGATTCGCCATGCATTTCTCCTCCTCGTCGGGGCTGGGAGACCTCGGACGACGATTCTCTGGGAGAAATCGCATGCTGCTCCGACGTCCTCACCACCGCAAGACTCGGTGCTTCCTGCACCAACTTTTTCAAGATGCTGCTTAAACAGGCTTGGGAAAAGGCCATGCTTGTTGGTCTTCCATGCGTCCTCGAGGAGAAGGTTCTTCTATGGGACAATTCTCCGAATAGTCCACCACTCCCTGGCCATGGTTGCACGTTCACTCCGCTAGAGTTGACGATGTTGAGAGGTAGTCGGATTTTGTCCGATGAGCAGGTCAGTAATGGAGTTTGATCATGTAGTACTTAGTTATTCCATTTCCATCCCGTAATTTCTCCGCTGCCCACCGTCTTATATATAGGTCTGGGTCGGTGCCAATGAAGATTGGCTTGCATACCTCCGGCCAGATACCACCATGATTTTGCACAACATCCACAGCAGTGCGGCTGTTCCGGTAGACCCCTTCTCCACCATTGGGATCGGCCTTCCGGACTGGCTGGGCAAGAATACGTATGATGATGCCTACATGAGAATGAAGAAGATAGCAATTGCGGACCCACCGACAAAGTTACGCGGCTACGACGATTACTATCTCATCGCGGTGTTCGCATAAGGATTGCCATCAATGCAGGAGGCAGTAACGGTAGAGGCTGGCGCATGTTGGCGGCGGCAGATTTGTACCCCTACACGTTCAAAGATGCCATGCGCCATCTAGGCCGCATCTTCGCGGTGACAAGCTAGGGGACTTGTTTCATCTGGTTGACATCCTACGGTATGGGAGATTACAAACGGAATGCACAAACCATCATTTGCATCCCTAACGGTACTCCATTATTTTGCAAGGACCAGTCATCCCCTGATCAAAATAAGATCGCCGATCCTGGATATGCATTTGCATCCGTGATTTGGTCTAACCTAGAACCTTGTAGCTGACTTTGGCATATTGGGATCAACTATCTTAGCAGTCGTTACCCATGGTACCACTGATGTGCAACATGGTCACATAATCTACCACGATCGAACTGTCACCATCTACCCAGGTATTCCATTTTTTAACCCTCTCGCCTTCTCTTTCATTGTTGTACTAGTAGTATACTTTGTAGTACTAGTAGGAGTACTTTTTACCTTGGAGGACGTGTATAGCTAGCTAGGCCCTTGAAGACTTGAACCCACTAGCTGCCGCCATTTTTGTTTTTCCATGTCTTACTATCTCATCCATGTAGCCAAGAGTGGCTATATATAATAAGCCGTTTATTTTACTTCCTCTATACCGGAGTAGTACTATTTTCTGCACAGTATTACTGACCGCCACATTTGAGCACAAAATTATTTTGCATGGACCTTGACTATGTACGTCACCATGTGTCCAGATCTGGGATGCCGCGTGTACCAGATGAACGGCGCCAAGTTCGACCCCCGTGATGCTACGTGGGTGCCGAGGAACACTCTTGGAGAGTACTCGTTTTTCATCGGGGACAGCTACCCCATTGTGAAGCGGATGCCACCTTCCGTGCACGAAACGGAAGGCCTGCCATTCATGAAGCATGGTTGTGTCTTCAGTGCGCACCGCCGGATGAACGACATGCTGGGACACGCTATCCCTGATTTATGCCGCTTCAGCTTGGATGAGTCTCCATCGTGTGGAACCGGACTAGAAAGCTGCGACAATGATTCCCGTTGCCCACCGCTATGGATTGTGCCATCCATGAAGAACACCTGGGACTGGAACCTGGAGGAGGACATGTAGCCCATCTATAACGTGTAAGTGGAGTATGGTAATTGTGAACGATAGCGCTGTGAATATATGTAGACTAGTCGTGCACAAATTTATCACATGAGTTGGAGATGAACTTGTGTGGCATACTTGCATTTGTCCTTTAGAATTTATTACTAGTAAATGTGTTATGTCTACGTGCAACTTGTGTGGTTGTTGCACGGGCTCCAACACGCTCTTTGAGAAAAAAAAGGTGGCACAGCTTTGGATATACGTGATGTGGCGGCATCATACAGTAGCATCGTTCGCTATAGTTGTACTAGTACACTCCTACTAGGACGACAACTCCTAAAACCTCGCGCTTGGCTCTTTGCCTCTTCGGGAGGTTCAACAGTTCGTACTCGTGTGAACCTTGCACTTGGCTCTTCGCCTCTTCGGAAGGTCCAACAATGATGATACTACAGTACAATATGCTTCTGGCAATCTGACACCGATTGAACTGCTGCATGTCCACCGCGAGGGCGAGGGCGAGGGAGAGGGAGAGGGCGCTGTAGTCAGAACCCTCTCCTCGTCCTGTGAACCACCGCGTGCGTGGGCGAGGGAGAGGCGTAGTAAGCAAGCTTCTCCTCGTTCGGCGAGTTGACGGGACACATCAAAGCAGTACTAGTACTAGTAGTAGTAGTCCATACTGCATCCTTTTTGATTAATATGGCTTAATTTGAAACGAGAAAAATACATTGGCGGTCAACGTATGTAACCGTACGCTCTTTACGGTCACTATATATAGTTTTGCGGCGATTATGCGATCACTAGCTCATTGTAGAGCACCATATTGCACCCTACTGACCGGCCACATAGTCGACGTGGCACTTTGTTGACTGGTTAAATTGTCACCTGGTTTCTGGGTCCCACCTGTCAGTTGGTAGAGCAAAGAAATCAATTAAACAAAACTTTACGCAGGCGCGACACGCATCCAACCCTTGCGCGCGAACCGCCCTGGCTGTGTATGTGAGTGCATGCACGTGTCCTCCCTCGGTCTTCCAACAAAGAGTGTACTACATGATGTACATCTACACTTCCAATGCATTTAGCCTTTAATCTACTAAATCGGTATTGATTGACTAATGCACCAACTTGTGTTGTAGGTATAGGCTACATGTCTATCCTTACATCATGCAAAAGCCTTCATTTAATCTTCTTATCTCAATGGTCGCATGCACACATAAGTCTGCTACTTTTGGGCGTTAATTATGCCCTGGTCAATGTGTAAATCTCTAAATGTACAGTCTTTCACGGACGTAGGGAGTAGGTTGAGCACTTGAGCATGAGCGTGTGTGTTGCATCGTGTGCTGTGTGCCGCATGGGTGCGTGAGTGTTGCGTGCGTCCATGTGTATGTGTGAGTGTTGCATGTTGCATGCATGCATGGGGCTTACTCCCTCCCACTGACATGTTCACATTTCAAGCTTCCTCTGTTCCCTCCATATGGTGATACTCCCTCTGTTCCCAAATATGGTACAAAGTTGAGTCATCTATTTTGGAACGGAGGGAGTAGTACAGAGTAAAAGCCTCCCTCTGTTCTCAAATACGGAGAATTTTTCTTTCTACAGATTTCAACAAGTGACTAGGTATGGAGAAAAATGAGTGAAGTGAGCGTAGAGGCATAGGGATACTGTAGAAAGGAAGTCCTCGCGATCCATTTATTCCCCATCTCGGTCAGAGAGAACTATTCAACTAGTCTTCGCAGTGAAGTGACAATACACGCTGCCGCAGATGGGACACGTAATTAATAAGCTGAACCAGCGTGTTGGTGTTACTAAATCAGCCTTACCCAGTATTGCCATCATGTTTTCCAGTAGAGCATGCTTCCGCAAATACGCCTAGGCACCTCTGTCCTCCATTAACTGACATATGGCCCCTGTTGTGGTAGACCCACATGTCATCGGTGTAACTATTTACACTCCGAAGGACGGTATATCCTGGTAGTAGTACTAGTAGAATTGAAGCACTCCTCTGGTTTGAAGTATAGATACCTTCCTGGGATCAGGTGCATCCTAACTCACCTGCGTAGGATGTACTGATAACGATGATGGAGATGCTGTGCAGAAGCCATATATATATACACATATCAGTTAGGCTTCAAGTGCGTACTTGTTAGTTAAACCTATGTATAAATTGTGACACTAAATACGACTAGTAAGTAGTACAGTAGCAGTACTAGTATACGTCGGTCAAATTATTCATCATGTCTACACATTGAATTGACGTGACAACACGCTGCGCGTGAGGTGACACAAGAATCCCGGCGGCGTGTTCGGGTATTCTGGAATTACCGATGCAAGTCAAAGAAGGATTGGCCCAACCTGAGAAACTTGAGGCCAAAGTGAGTGCTGACAGCGCGATATTTCAGTCTCTCATCGATTTGTTCATACCAACCATCGACAGCGAGCACGGCATATGTTACACCCAACCCGAGAAACTTCCAGGTAAGACACCGTTCGGCCGTCTACTTGCACAAACATATTCCTTTGTTCATAGCTCTATTTTTCTTTTTACACACAGACCTGGTGAAGCAATTACCATTTGACAGTTAATAAAAAGTGAAACAAGTGATTGCAACATGCCAAAGATGTTATGAAAATGCCAACTAGGTACACTAAAACCTGTATCCCACAATACTGCAGGTATCACACTGAGTGGCCTAAGGAAGCATTTCTTCCAGCGCAATTCTAGGGCATTCAAAAGGGGCACATGGACGCGTCGCAAGATACAACTGGAGTGCGGCATGCACGCGATGTGGCACAAGACCGGTAATACCTTGCCGATGATGGTCAACGGCCGGCAGACGGGCAGCAAAAAAGGTTCTGGTGCTGCACACCAACAAGAACTTCGGCCAGCAGAGGACCAACTGGGTGATGCACCAGTACCACCTCGGGGACCTGGAGCAAGAGAAGGAGCGGGAGCTGGTCCTCTGCAAGATTTTCTACCAGACGAACACTAGGGCCAGGAGTAAAAAGATTATAAGTTAGTTTGGTATTGGTAGTTGTACTACCTTGTCGTCCGCAAGTTGGTATTGTTGTTAACGATCTTTTGGTATGAACTTGCATTTGCTTCCAACCATCATGCCGAGGGTCGATGTGGATATAAAGCTGAATCATTTTTTTCGAAATGAATTTTCAGGCACCTGATTTTTATTTGATGGGTAGCATAAGCACCCGCCGTTCGAATTCCCAATTCTTCAATTTTTTCGAAACAAGTGCATGCACTTATTATCACGATAAAAAAACAATATCCGTGCTGCATCCCAGTTATCAGTCTATACTTGCAGAATTCTCTCGTTTATTGAGCACGTATATTGTTTTTTCAGGTCGAGCAAGTTTCAACTGGGCTATAGATTGCCAGGGTTGTTTTGTTTTTAACAGGCCCAGCCCATGACGATAATGGGGCACAAAGATCCAGCAGGTATCTACTGGCCTCTGGCCCACCAGCGTTAATTATATTTTGTCTTACAACATCTGCAGGCAGTTTTTTTTACTGAATCAAACACACAGCCCAGTTCTATTTTCCTCTTGAAACGCATGTCCTACATCCGTTTTCTAAGCTCTACCTATAGTTTTACTAGTTCGTATACACGTATCATTATATTGAAAACACATAAAATTCCCTTTTCATATTTACATCCTTATTTTTGTTGTTTTTTCCCACCCAACGCTGATTTTTTTACCACTGGTTTTCCCTTAAACCAACTAAATTTGTCCCACGTCTTATTTGCTTACAAAAACAAAACGATTTTTTTGGCAAATCAATAAGTTCTTAAAAATGTTTATCATTTCGGGATTAAAACAGTTCGGACTCCACCGAAATATGCAAAATAAGGTTGGACTTTTTGACCGTGGTCCTAGGCAGAAAATGGGCTGTAATAAATTACTTAAGAATTAGCAAATGGGCTGCAAATTATAAAAAATAGCAAATGGGCTTTATGTTGTCTGCCACAGATTTGGAGGCTGACTTGTAGGCCTACTAAGTTCATGCATACACAAGGTTTCTCAAAAAAGAAACTTAGTCAACAATCGACTCTACCAGCGTCAGACCGTTAGATGTCAATCTAACGGCAATCGTGCTTCTTCAGTCTCTGATCCTCCTGCCCCAGCCGCCCAAACCAGCGCCGTCGGAACCGCCTGCTCCCACCTCCCGTGGCCGGCAGTGCTGCCGGGAAGGCCTCACGGCCCCATCATACTCGCATCCCTGGCCTGTCTATCCCTCTACTCACCCACACCTCCTGTTATTTTCCGGCGACGGCAGCCGAACCAGTCAACCCTCGTACTCTCCACCGCGTGGGCAGCCACTGCCGTGTCTTCCCCGGCTCCATGTCGTTCCCTTCGTAGGCCTCGCCATCGTCCACCGCCCTTGTGCTCTCAGCACGGCGTGGTCAACGATGTCCATCCAACGACCGTTGTGCTTCTTCAACCTCTGGTCTTGCCCCAGCCGCCCAAAGCAGCGCTGGTCGTGCCGCATGCTCCTGCCTCCTGTGGCTGGCTGTGCTGCCGCGGAGGCCTCACCGCCCCCTACTATTCCCACCGCTGGCCAGGCCCTGCGGTGACGGCAACCTCACACCGCAGCCGAACCAGTGAACCCTCGTACTCCTGTCTGCGCGGGCTTCCACTGCCGCGTCGTCCCCTTCCTAGGCCTCGCCGTCGTCCACCGCCGTGGTGCTCTCCGCGCGGCATGGTCAACATGGTCAAGGAACGACTTCCATCGGAAGAGTATTGTACGTGGAGAGGCTGATAGCTGGGTCCACGGCCACACCCCAGTTTTTTTTTGTGATTTGCCAAGCAAGTCGCTTTGTGAGGCCTGTTGGGCTGCAAATCTTTCAAGACGAGGAGAGCTTTCATTTGAGTGGCCGAGAAAATGGCCCATCAGTAATGAGAAATGGGCTGTACATTTTTAAAATACATCAAACCAGCAATTAGTTTCATATATCTTTTTTTCATTTCGAGATTTTAAATTACATTAATTTTTATGCATGGAGAATTTGTTGGATTTTATATTGATATACATTTATTTTTAAAATCAGTTTGAATGTGAGTCGAAATTTCGGGATTAAAAACAGTTTGGACCACACCGAAATATGCAAAATTTCGTATAATTTTTTAACCGTGGCCACAATATGGGCTGTAATGCTAACAAAAAGAATATGGGCTCCAAAAAAAACCTTAATAATTAGCAAATGGGCTGTAAATTATTAGAAATAATGGCAGATGGGTTGTATGCTGTTTCCCACAGATTTGAGGCTTTCCTAAAAAAAGGTTGAGGCACAAGCAGTGACTGTTGGATGGTCATCCAACGGCCGTCGTGCTTCTTCAATCTCTGCTCTTCCTGCTCCAGCCGCTCAAACAGGCCCCGGCGGGACTGCCTGCTCCCTCCTCCCCGCGGCCGGCTCTGCTGCCGCGCAGGCCTCACCGCCCCACTGTACTCCCATCGCTGGCCTAGCCATCCCTCTACTCACCCACACCTGCTTTTATTCTCCAGTGACGGCAGACGAACCAGTAAACCCTCATACAGTCGTACTCCCCTCCTCGTGGGAAACAACTGCCGAGTCTTCCCTGCCTCCGTGTCGTTCCCTTCCTAGGCCTCGCCGTCGTCCACCGCCCTGGTGCTCTCAGCGCGGCCTGGTCAACGTGGTCAATGACCGACATGCATCTGAAGTGGACTTTAGGTGGAGAGGCCGACAGCTGGGTCCACGGCCGCACGCAAGGAAATGCCTCCTTATTACGCGCAAAATAATGATTCCTCCACCTGACATCTGGGACCCACCGAAAGGGACTCTATATTTCGCGAAAAAAACGTTACCGCCGCTGACAGCTCAGACCCACCAGCTATATCTTCGCACGCAAGGAAGTGCCTCCTTATTATGCACAAAAAAATGAATACTCCCCCTGTTAGCTGGGACCCAGTATAGTGGCATGCTGACTTGTGGGCCTACTAAGTTGACGGGAACGGAAGGCTTTGTCAACTTAGTCAATATGCACGATTCTAGCTCCAGTGACTGTACGATGTCCATCCAACGGCCGTAGTGCTTCTTCAACCTCTGGTATTCTTGCTCCAGCCGCCCAAACCAGCACCGGTCATGCCTCGTGCCCCTGCCTCCCGTGGCCGGCTGCGATGCGGCAGAGGCCTCACCGCCCCCTACTACTCCCACCGCTGGCCAGGCCATCCCTCTACTCACCCACACCCCCTGTTATTCTGTGGCGACGACAACCTCACACCGCAGCCGAACCAGTGAACCCTCGTACTCCTCTCCGTGCGGGCATCCACTGCTGCGTCTTCCCCGGCTCCGCGTCGTCCCCTTCCTAGGCCTCGCCGTCGTCCAGACCACCGCCCTGGTGCTCTCGGCGCGGCGTGGTCAACGTGGTCAATGACCAACTTTCATCGGAAGAGTACTGTACGTGGAGAGGCTGACAGCTGGGTCCAGGCGGCCGCAAGGAAGTGCCTCCTTATTACGCGCAAAATAATTATTCCTCCACCTTACAACAGGGACCCACCGGACGGGCCACCTTATTTCGCGAAAAAACGTTTTCCCCCTGACTGCTCGGACCCACCGGACGGGCCAGCGTATTTCGCGAAAAAAACGTTCCCCCCGCTGTCAGCTCGGACCCATCGGAAGTGCCTCCTTATTATGCACAAAAAAATGAATACTTCCCTTGCTAGCCGGGACCCACCGTGGTGGGAGGCTGACTTGTGGGCCTACTAAGTTGACTGGGACGGGAGCCTTTGTCAACTTTAGTCAATATGAACGATTCTAGCTCCAGTGACCGTACGATGTCCATCCAACGACCGTAGTGCTTCTTCAACCTCTGGTCTTCTTGCTCCAGACGCCCAAACCAGCGCCGGTCGTGTCTCGTGCTCCTGCCTCCCGTGGCCGGCTGCGATGCGGCAGAGGCCTCACCGCCCCTACTACTCCCACCGCTGGCCAGGCCATCCCTCTACTCACCCACACCCCCTGTTATTCTGTGGCGACGGCAGCCTCACACCGCAGCCGAACCAGTGAACCCTCGTACTCCTCTCCGTGCGGGCTTCCACTGCTGCGTCTTCCCCGGCTCCATGTCGTCTCCTTCCTAGGCCTCGCCGTCGTCCACTGCCCTGGTGCTTGCAGCGCGGCGTGGTCAACGTGGTCAAGGAACGAGTTCCATCGGACGTGGACTATACGTGGAGAGGCTGACAGCTGGGTCCATGGCCGCAGCAAGGAAGTGCCTCCTTATTACGCGGAAAATAATGTTTCCTCCACCTGACAGCAGGGACCCACCGGACGGGCCACCGTATTTCGCGAAAAAAATGTTTCCCCCTGACTGCTGGGACCCTCCAGCTACACCTTCGCACGCAAGGAAGTGCGTCCGTGGAAAAAAATGATTTGCCCCCCTGACTGCTGGGACCCACCAGCTACATCTTCGCACGCAAGGAAGTGCGTCCGGGCAAAAAAAACGATTCGCCCCCCTGACTGCTGGGACCCACCAGCTACATCTTCGCACGCAAGGAAGTGCGTCCGGGCAAAAAAAAAACGATTCGCCCCCTGACTACTAGGACCCACCAGCTACTTCTTTGCAGGCAAGGAAGTGCCTGACGGTCGGGACCCACCTGGTCGAAGCGTACGTAGCATTGTCATTCTGGTCGCGAACGTGTACGTACATATATACCGGTGGATGTAGAGGCGCGCACGTGTCGTAGTAGAGGCGCGCACGTGTCATAGTAGAGGCACGCATGTAGCATGTACACGTACGTACAGCGTCTAGGGTGCAAGAATGAAAATACGGCCACATATGTGTACATACGGGCGGGGTCTCGAACGCCTACTTGCGCATACGTACGGCGAGGGCTCGTGTACATGGCTGGGTCAGAACGGAAAAACCGCGTCATCGTCGTGTTCATGGGTCGGAACGGAATGCGTGGTCGTGTTCATCGGGAGGGCTTGGATGGAAGAGGCAATGGAAACGAGGCCTGGCGTACTGCACAACGGAGGAAATGGACCTCCTACGGTCGAAACGGGGGTCCTGTTGATCGGGAGGGGTGTGGCGTACCGCAAAACGGAGGAAACAGACCTCCTACGGTCGAAACGGGGGTCCTGTTGATCGGGAGGGGTGTGGCGTACCGCAAAACAGAGGAAACAAACCTCCTACGGGCGAAACGGGGGTCCTGTTGATCGGGAGGGGTGTGGCGTACCGCAAAACGGAGGAAACAAACTTGTGTTGGAGCGCTACGGTCGAAACGGGGGTCCTGTTCATCGGGAGGGGTGTGGCGTACCGCAAAACGGGACTCCACGGGATACTGTTCATCTCCACCGTCGACCCCCTCCAGCCTCCACGAGCTACTGTTCATCCACCGTCGACCTCCTCCAGCCTCCACGGGCTCCTGTTCATCCAACCTCCACCACGCGCTACTCCACCGGCTACTGTTCAACCACCCCTCCACCGTCTACTGTTCATCCAGCCCTCCACACCACGGGGTCCTGTTCAACCACCCCTCCACGGGCACCCCTCCACCGTCTACTGTTCATCCTGCCCTCCACACCACGGGGTCCTGTTCATCCACCCCTCCACGGGCACCCCTCCATCGTCTACTGTTCATCCAGCCCTCCACCACACCACGGGGTCCTGTTCATCCAGAGGCAATGCCACCGCTCACTGTTCATCCACCCTCCCCCCCGCAACGCTCACTGTTCATCCCATTGACCGGCTTCAGTTAGCAGCAGTAGCCAAGGAATCGCTCGACCGGGTTCAGTTAACAACCATCGATCGATCGCTCGGGTTCAGTAACGGGTAGCCTGTAGTGCAATCGCTCGGGTTCAGTTAGAGCCCAACGCCTCGCTCGGGTTCAGTTATGGCCAACGCCTCGCACACATGCACGTACGTGTACGAGAGAAACGCGCATCGCTCGGCCCCGACCTCCCACCGTAACTGGGAACTCCCCGAAATTTTCCTCCCCCTCGCTTCTACCACGGTTTTTTCCGTCATGGACGGCCCAAAGAATGTCATGCAGCTGCGTCTCCGGCCCGCCCAGGACGAAAAGCCCATTTTCTGTCATGATTTTTTGTCATAGAAGTAGGATCCCACCACATCTATGATGATACCGGGTTTTGTCACAATTATCGTCATAGAAGTGTCATATGTATGACAGAAAAAAAATTCGTTTGGCCCGAAATGTCACGGATGTGTCTTTTTTGTAGTGAAAGCTATCTTATGGGGAACCAAGAACAAGAAAATCAGCAGGATATTTAGTTTTCCCACACAAGACTTCAACATCTCTAACAATCCCCATTGGTGAAATAGTATATCTATTGGCAAGTTTAATGGTGACATCAATTTCTTCTAACTCAGTAGGTGTTAAGGCATATCTCTCCCGATGTAGTTTTGGTGATTGATGACAACATATTTGCGGACTAACCTTGTGCTTTGAGCATTTCAGAGATTCATCCTTTGGCTCGAGACATTTTCTTTCCCCTCAGAGTGTTTTTCAAGACGGTATAGCTCTTTCGTTTCTTGTTGGGGGACTAGTTTCGTAGGAGTTACCGTACTATCAAGAGGGGGTCCGCTTTGGTAAGGCTAGGGTGGAATCATCACGTAAACTTTTGTTTCACACCCTCTGGGCCTTCCCGCATCGTTGGAGGTTTGTTTCCCTGCTGTCTGGGCTGTCTTTGGCCCCAGCGGTAGTACCGCTTGAGGGTCCTCAGCGGTAGTACCGGGCCACTACCGCCTCGACTCGAGGGGGGCGCTTCTCGTGTCGGGTTGAGCGGCACTTGTAGTGGTAGTGGGTGCGGTAGTACCGCTCGAGAGCGGTAGTACCGCCCTGCCACCACGACAGTACCACGCTAGGCCTGTCCGGCACTACGGCGTCGAGCCGGTCCCTTCTCTACCTTCAAGCCCTCTCTGGCTGAGCGGTAGTACCGTAAGGGGGAGCGGTAGTACCGCTAGGTCCAGCAGTAGTACCACTGCCCCTGCGGTAGTACCGCCCTCTACGGGGTTGTTTAGTGGGGTAATGGTTGGATTGTTACCCCCACTATAAAAGCGGTTCCCCTTCTTCTTCGTTGACCTACCTCTTCCCCCTCAAGCTCCATTAATGCTCCAAGCTCCATTTTCGCCCGATCTCTCTCTCTAGCCAACCAAACTTGTTGATTTGCTCGGGAGTAGTTGAGAAGGCCCCAGTCTACACTTCCACCAAGAGATATTTGATTCCCCCACTAATCCCTAGCGGATTTTGTTACTCTTGGGTGTTTGAGCACCCTAGACGGTTGAGGTCACCACGGAGCCACAGTCCATTGTGGTGAAGCTTCGTGGTGTTGTTGGGAGCCTCTGATTGAGTTGTGGAGTTTGCCCCAACCTTGTTTGTAAAGGTCCGGTCGCCGCCTACAAGGGCACCAATAGTGGAATCACGGCATCTTGCATTGTGTGAGGGCATGAGGAGAATACGGTGGCCCTAGTGGCTTCTTAGGGAGCATTGTGCCTCCACACCGCTCTAATGGAGACGTACTTCCCCTCAAAAGGAAGGAACTTCGGTAACACATCCTCGTCTTCACCGGGTCCACTCTTAGTTATCTCTTACCTTTACTTATGCAAGCCTATTAGTGTTACTTCTCTTGCTTGCTTGTATGTTCGTTGTTGTTGCATCATATAGGTTGCTCACCTAGTTGCACATCTAGACAACCTACTTTGATGAAAATTTTAATTTGGTAAAGAAAAGTTAAAAAAATTTAGTTGCCTATTCACCCCCCCTCTAGTCAATCATATCGATCCTTTCAGCAGGTGCAATATCATGCATAATTTCTTTGTATAAGTCAATAGGTATTGCACTAGCACTAGCACCCATATCACACAAGCCATGATAACAATGATCTCCTATTTTAACAAAAATAACAGGCATGCCTACCAAAGGTCTATGTTTATCTTTAGCACAAGGTTTAGCAATTCTAGCAGTTTCATCACAGAAATAAATAACATGCCCATCAATATTATCAGCCAAGAGATCCTTAACAATAGAAATATTAGGTTCAACTTTAACTTGCTCAGGAGGTGTATAGGTTCTAATATTGCTTTTATGAACCACAACTGAAGCTTTAGCATGATCTTTTATCCTAACAGGAAAAGGTGGTTTCTCAACATAAGCAGTAGGAATAATAGGATCATTATAAGTGACAGTCTTTTCTTCAACTTTAATAGGTACATCTACTTTTACTTCAATGGGGGGATGATATTTAAACCACTTCTCCTTAGGGAGATCAACATGAGTAGCAAAATATTCACAGAAAGAAGCTATTATCTCAGAGTCAAGTCCATATTTAGTGCTAAATTTACGGAAAACATCGGTATCCATAAAAGATTTAACACAATCAAACTTAGGTGTCATACCTGACTCCTTACCTTCGTCGAGATCCCAATCTTCAGAGTTGCATTTAATTCTTTCCAATAAATCGCATTTGAATTCAATAGTTTTCATCATAAAAGAGCCAGCACAAGAAGTATCGAGCATGGTGCGGTTGTTATCAGAAAGGCGAGCATAAAAATTTTGAATAATCATTTCTCTTGAGAGCTCATGATTGGGGCATGAATATAACATTGACTTAAGCCTCCCCCAAGCTTGAGTGATGCTTTCTCCTTCGCGAGGCCAAAAGTTATATATATAATTACGATCACGATGAACAAGATGCATAGGATAAAACTTCTGATGAAATTCCAATTTCTATCATTTGTAGTTCCATGAACCCATGTCATCACATAGCCTATACCATGTCAATGCGTCTCCCTCCAAAGATAAAGGGAAGACCTTCTTCTTGATAACATCATCGGGCATACCTGCAAGCTTAAATAATCCACAAACTTCATCCACATATATTAGGTGCTCATCAGGATGTAATGTTCCATCTCCTGCAAAAGGATTAGCTAGAAGTTTTTCTATCATACCCGAAGGAATTTCAAAGCAGACATTTTCATTTTCAGGAGGTTCAGTAGGTTGAGGAGCAACTCTATGCTCTACTGGTCGGGGTGAAGATACCCCGAACAAGCCCCTCAAAGGATTACTTTCCGTAGTAACAAGTGACAGTAAATTTCAGCACACTATATAAAATTTTCCTTACCAAATTCCACCTACCAAATGCGCTTCACTCCCCGCAATGGCGCCAGAAAAGAGTCTTGATGACCCACAAGTATAGGGGATCTATCATAGTCCTTTCGATAAGTAAGTGTGTCAAACCCAACGAGGAGCAGAAGGAAATGATAAGCGGTTTTCAGCAAGGTATTCAATGCAAGCACTGAAATTATAGGTAATAGATAGTTTTGTGATAAGATAAATTGTAATGAGCAACAAGTAACAAAAGTAAATAAAGTGCAGCAAGGTGGCCCAATCCTTTTTGTAGCAAAGGACAAGCCTGGACAAATTCTTATATACAGAAAAGCGCTCCCGATGACACATGGGAATTATCGTCAAGCTAAGTTTCATCACGATCATATGATTCGCGTTCGGTACTTTGATAATCTAATATGTGGGTGGACCGGTGCTTGGGTGCTGTCCTTACTTGGACAAGCATCCCACTTATGATTAACCTCTATTGCAAGCATCCACAACAAAAGTACTAAGGTAAACCTAACCATAGCATGAAACATATGGATCCAAATCTGCTCCTTACGAAGCAACGCATAAACTAGGGTTTAAGCCTTTGTCACTCTAGAAACCCATCATCTACTTATGACTTCCCAATGCCTTCCTCTAGGCCCAAATAATGGTGAAGTGTCACGTAGTCGACGTTCACATAACACCACTAGAGGAGAGACAACATACATCTCATCAAAATGTCGAACGAATACCAAATTCACATGACTACTAATAGCAAGACTCCTCCCATGTCCTCAGGAACAAAACGTCACTACTCACAAAGCATATTCATGTTCATAATCAGAGGGGTATTAATATGCATATAGGATCTGAACATATGATCTTCCACCAAATAAACCAACTAGCATCAACTACAAGGAGTAATCAACACTACTAGCAACCCACAGGTACCAATCCCAGACTTAGAGACAAGAATTGGATACAAGAGATGAACTAGGGTTTGAGAGGGGATGGTGTTGGTGAAGATGTTGATGGAGATTTACCCCCTCCCGATGAGAGGATTGTTGGTGATGACGATGGTGATGATTTCCCCCTCCTAGAGGGAAGTGTCCCCAGTAGAACAGCTCCGCCGGAGCCCTAGATTGGTTCTGCCAAGGTTCCGCCTCGTGGTGACTGATGAAGCTATGTACCTAGGGTAGGGTCATGGACCTGACCTAGACATCCTCCCCTAGGACAGCACCTTGAAGCCAGGATCATTCAAAGGGTACCATCATCCACTCGACCATAGACGTTTCACTCGGAAGAATCAATGTCACTCGACCGTCGCAGAAGTCACTCGACAGACAGAAGAGCTAAAGCCACTCTGCACGAACAACGGTCGAGCATTTACTTATAGGCTTAATTGTCATTTATAGCACTTAAATACAGGCATTACCAGTAATGTCCCCATCTTTATGTACCTTAAACCCTTTGTAACTGAGGGCGGGAGGGGTCTGGCGAACTCTATATAAGCCACCCCCCTCCTCAGGGACAAGGGTTCGCACCCCCGGTAACTCACACGCATATAATCCAGTCGACCGCCTCTGGGCTCGAAGACATAAGGCTGTTACTTCCTCCGAGAAGGGCCTGAACTCGTAAAAATCATGTGTACAACTCCTCCATAGCTGAGATCTTGCCGCTACATTCCTACCCCCCCATTCTACTGTCAGACTTAGAACCACGACAGTTGGCGCCCACCTTGGGGCAGGTGTCTTAGCGACTTGTTGGATAAGTTGCGATTTTCTCGATCCCCATCAGCATGGTTTTAGGCGGAGGTTTGACCGAGGGCCGCAAGATCCGTCTCGGCGTGCTCGTGTTCATCGCCGACGACTCCGCTTGGCTCCAGGAAGCGCCACTTGACGTCGAGGCGCTCCCCGTCCGCGAGGCGACGCACTTTCGTGCGTGCATCCGTGGCGTCCTCCTGTGGCAGCCGTCGACTCAATATCGTTCGGCTCCTGTGCTGACTTCCCTTCCTGCAGCCCGCTGAATCAAGCATTCCGGTCGATCGAGGCTTCAGTGGTGGGTAAGGCATGCGGTGGCTCGCCAGTCGGCCACCCCCAAGTCGCGGCAATCGAGCCCGACGAAACTCTCTACGGCCTGTTCGACTGGCTCGTAGAGACTGCATCCGAGTGCGACAGCAGCGACCCCCCGGCAGAAGTTTTGATGGTCAATGGACCACGCAGTCCTCCTGGCTTCACCCGTGAAGACAGAGGCGATGGGGACGGTGATCCGTCGCGTGTTCATGAAGAGTACCGCCCCGAACCCTCTCTTCGCATCGAATGGAAGAACTTCACCGCCGGAACATGGATGCGCTTCACACTCCTATCGTAGGAGAAACCCCTGAGGCTCAGGCCTTGGAGGAGGCGCGCCTGGCCAACTTGGCTGAGCGCACTCGACTGGAGAACCTCCAGCGCGCACTCGACGAGCGTGCTCGGCAGCGTATCCCCGAGTCCAGTCGACGCCAACTTTTTCTGCCTCCGACTCAGGTATACCGAACTCCGATCCAGAATCTCGCAGCTGCAGCCCGGATAGCGGAGTCAATCCAACCCTCCCAGTCAGAAGCTGGTCGAGGTCTGGTGCAGATTCGGGCTTTGCTACGTGCGGCGGGAGAGCAGAATACAGCAGTATCTTAGTCGCGGAATAGGATCCATAGCAGATCCGTGGTTGCAGACACAGTCCAGTCAGCTCACAGCCCGAGATCGCCCCCGAGGCGTGAAGGGCGTGAGGACCGGCGAGATCAGTACAGAAACCGCGAGCAGTATGATCACCGACTCGATCACGATGATCGTCGTCGAGTGCCCATGCCTCCCCCAAGGAGCGGGTCATACGTGCCTCGGCAGCAAGATGACAGACGTCCTCGCAGTGGTGGGCGAAGGATTCCAGTCGACCCCAGAGAGCCGGGCTTTGATGCGAGAGATCTATTCTCGTTCCGGGTCTAGTTGACAGAAACCGAGCTCACAGAGAAGGTCACGATAGAGATTTCCCAACCAGCAGCAGGGTACATGTCTCAGGTCCAGAGTGTTTCAGCAGAGCCATCAGGGCTGCGGTGATTCCTCCCAACTTTAGGTTGGCGACTGAAGTCAGTAAGTTCACTGGCGAGTCCAAGCCTGACACTTGGCTTGAGGATTACCGAGTGGATGTACTAATTGGTGGTGGCATCGATGAAGTGGCCATGAAGCATCTTCCTTTGATGTTAGAGGGCTCGGCCAGAGCGTGGCTAAATCAGTTGGCGCCTGGTAGTATTTATACTTGGGAAGATCTTGCCCGAGTGTTTGTTATAACATTTGAAGGTACTTGCAAACGGCCGGCAGGGCTGACAGAATTGCAGTGCTGCGTTCAGAAACTGAATGAAACTTTGAGATATTATATCCAGAGATGGATCACGTTGCACCACACAGTGGAGAACGTGTCGGATCACCAGGCGATTTGTGCCTTCAAGGAAGGCATTAAATATCGGGAGTTGAATCTGAAATTCGGTCGGACAGGAGATATGACTCTGACTCGGATGATGGAGATTGCCACCAAGTACGCAAATGGTGAAGAAGAAGACCGACTCCGGAGCGGCAAGCACAAAATAGTCGCTCACGAAACCGGAGGAGGGAACTCCAGTTGGAAGCAGAAGCGCAAAGCCGAGCCAGCAGCACCTGGTGAAGCCTTAGCCGTGACTCAAGGAAAGTTCAAAGGGAAACCCAAAGGGCCGTGGAACCCCAAGAAAGTAAAAGATCAAGAAGGAAATGATGTGCTAGATTTACCATGCCACATTCACACCAAAAAAGATGAAGAGGGTAATTTCATTTACCCGAAGCATACCACTCGACAGTGTCGACTCCTAATCCTGCAAATCCGAGAGAAATAGCCCAAGGAAAAGGAGAATGAAGCGGACAAAGTTGAGGATGATGAGGAGGAAGACAATGGTTACCCCCATGTCAGTTCCACTCTGATGATTTTCGCTGATGTTGAGAGTAAAAGTCGACTGAAAGTCATCAACAGAGAAGTGAACATGGTCGCTCCGGTGACACCCAATTATTTGAAGTGGTCTCAGACTGCCATTACATTCGACCAGTCCGATCACCCGGCACATATAGCCACCCTTGGAGGCAAGCGCTGGTGGTCGAACCAGTAGTCGAAGGCACTCGATTGACTAAGGTTCTGATGGATGGTGGCAGTGATCTGAATATACTGTATGTAGAGACATTGAAAGGAATGGGCATTCTGATGTCTAGACTCAGTGAAAGCAATATGAGTTTCCATGGAGTCCTTCCTGGCAAGAAGGCTGCATCACTCGGCCAGATCGCCCTTGATGTAGTGTTCGGTGATTCCAAGAATTACCGCAAAGAAAAGTTGACATTTGAAGTTGTGGGTTTCCAGATTGCTTATCATGCCATTCTGGGCAGGCCAGCTTATGCATGTTTTATGGCTCGACCGTGTTACGTGTACCTCAAATTGAAGATGCCTGGTCCTAAAGGGGTGATCACCATCACTGGCAGTCGGAAGAAGGCAGAAGACTGCTTCCAGAAAGGCTCAAAGATCGCCGATGCACATATGGCAGTAGTGGAGTTGCAGGAGTATCAAAAAAATGCAGATCCAACTGATTTGTTACGAGCTAAGAAGCCTGACACAGATTCAGCATTCCAGTCGTATGGTGAAATGAAGTCGATTCACATTCACCCGACAGATCCCAATGCTGCTCCGACTCACATTTCTACAACACTCGACTCCAAATAGGAAGAAGCGCTCATCCAGTTCCTCTGTGAGAACTGGGACATCTTTGCATGGAAATCTTTTGACATGCCAGGTGTTCCCAGGGGACTGGCTGAGCATCTTTTGCGAGTTGACCCAAAAGTGAACCAGTAAAAGAACACCTTCGACGGTCCGCCGTATAGAAGAGAAAGGCAATCGGTGAAGAAGTGGCTCAACTTCTAGCAGCTGAGTTTATCCGAGAGATTTACCACTCTGAGTGGTTAGCTAATGTTGTATGGTCCCAAAGAAGGACGACTCACTTCGCATGTGCATTGACTTCAAACATATCAATCGGGCCTGCCCGAAAGATCACTTTCCTCTCCCTCGCATCGACCAAATAGTCGACTCGACTGTGAGGTGTGAGCGTTTATCCTTTTTGGACGCTTATTCCGGATATCATCAGATCCGTCTGTATGGACCCGATGAAATAAAAACAGCTTTCATCACCCCATTTGGGTGCTTCTGTTATGTCACTATGCCATTCAGTTTGAAGAACGCTGGAGCCACATTCATGCGGATGATTCAGAAGTGTTTGCTCGCTCAGATCAGTCAAAATGTGGAAGCATACATGGATGACATTGTGGTCAACTCACGTAAAGGTTCCGACCTACTGGCTGACCTTGCTGAAACCTTTGCCAACCTCAGAAGGTATGATATCAAGCTTAATCCATCAAAGTGCATGTTTGGAGTTCCAGGTAGAAAATTACTCGGTTTTCTCGTTTCCGAACGAAGGATCGACGCTAACCCAGAGAAAGTGGGTGCCATACTCCGGATGAAACGCCCTGTGCGTGTGCACGATGTCCATAAGTTTACTGGTTGTTTGGCCGCACTAAGTCGATTCATTTCTCGCCTCAGTGAGAAGGTACTGCCTCTTTACCGACTGATGAAGAAGTCAGATAAGTTCGAGTGGACTCCTGAAGCTGATGCAGCATTTGCAGAGCTTAAAGCCCTGCTTTCCACCCAACCGGTGCTTGCTGCTCCAGTTAGCAAAGAGCCTTTACTGCTTTACATTGCAGCCACAGGACAAGTCGTCAGTACAGTACTTACGGTCGAGTGGGAAGAACAAGGAAAAGCTTACAAAGTTCAGCGCCAGCATACTATGTCTCTGAAGTTTTGACTCCATCAAAGCAAAGATATCCACATTATCAGAAGCTTGTATATGGGATTTATATGACCACGAAGAAGGTTGCACATTACTTCTCTGATCATTCCATTACAGTCGTTAGCGACGCTCCATTATTAGAGATTTTGAACAACAGAGATGCAACTGGTCGAGTGGCAAAGTGGGCGATTGAACTATGTCCCTTAGAGATCAAGTTCGAGGCAAAGAAAGCTATCAAGTCCCAAGAAATAGCAGATTTCCTCGCCGAGTGGATCGAACAACAACTGCCTACTCAAGTTCACTCGGAGCACTGGACCATGTTCTTCGATGGTTCCAAGATGCTGAATGGTGCCGGTGCTGGAGTGGTACTGGTATCCCCCCGAGGAGACAAACTCAGATATATCCTCCAGATTCATTTTAATTCCTCCAATAACGAAGCAGAATATGAAGCACTCTTGTATGGGTTGCGTATGGCCATCTCTCTCGGCGTCCGTCGCCTCATGGTCTATGGTGACTCAGATTTGGTAGTCAATCAAGTGATGAAGGAGTGGGACGTCAGAAGCCCAACCATGACTGGTTACTGCAACATAGTGAGAAAGTTGGAAAAGAAGTTTGAGGGGTTAGAGCTCCATCATATACCCCGACTGAAAAATCAAGCAGCAGATGATTTAGCAAAGATAGGCTCCAAGAGAGAATCCATTCCCAGTAATGTGTTCCTGGAGCATATTCATGCACCTTCAGTTCAAGAAGATCCCTTCAATGAAGAGCCCCCGCAGCCTAAGAGTGCCATAGATCCGACTGAAGTCGAGGTCCCAGTCGTGGTCGACTTAGTCATGGAGGTGTTGGTCATCACTCCCAACTGGACAGTGCCATACATTGCATATATCCTTAGGAAAGAGCTCCCAGAAGATGAAGAAGAGGCTCGACAGATCGTCCGTCGATCCAAGGACTTTACTGTAATAAGAGGACAACTGTTCAGAGAAAGTGCAACTGGGGTCATCCAGAAATGCATAACACCAGAAGAAGGCCGAGTGATCCTCCACGACATCCATTTGGGGACCTGTGGTCACCATGCGTCCTCTTGGACCATTGTGACTAAAGCATACCGAGCTGGATTTTATTGGCCACGAGCAAATGAAATGGCGAAAGATATAGTCAACAGATGTGAAGGCTGCCAGTTCTACTCCAATATGTCGCACAAGCCTGCATCAGCCCTGAAGTCCATTCCACTCGTCTGGCCCTTTGCTGTTTGCGGATTGGACATGGTTGGTCCACTGAGGACTGGTAGGAGTGGCTTAACTCATGTGCTTGTAGCAGTCGACAAGTTTACCAAATGGATCAAAGCCAAGCCTATTAAGAATCTTGAAGCTGGTACTGTTGTCAGCTTCATCAGAGAGTTGATATTAAGATATGGGGTTCCGCACAGCATCATCACTGACAACGGATCGAACTTCTATTCTGATGAGTTCAGAACCTTCTGCGCCTCACAAGGCACACGAGTCGACTATGCTTCAGTCGCCCATCCCCAGTCGAATGGACAAGTAGAAAGAGCAAATGGCCTGATTCTCAAAGGACCGAAACCCCGACTGATGTGAGATCTCAAGCACGCAGCGGGCACCTGGGTTGATGAACTTCCATCAATTCTCTGGGGATTGAGGACAACTCCCAATCGGTCGACTGGCCGAACTCCATTCTTCTTGGTCTATGGGGCTGAAGCTATTCTATCGAGTGACTTGCTTCATAATGCACCACGAGTTGAGCTCTTCTCTGAAGATGAAGCAGAACAAGCTCGGCAAGACGCAGTAGACCTCCTAGAGGAGGAAACAGAGATGGCCTTGATCCGGTCGACCAATTATCTACAATACTTGCGTCGATTCCATGCTAGACACGTGAAGGGTCGAGCCTTTCAAGAGGGAGACTTGGTTCTTCGAGTGGATCAGCAGAAACCACACAAGCTCGCCCCAGCTTGGGAAGGTCCCTTCATTGTCACCAGAGTGCTCCACAATGGAGCATACCACCTTTACAATGTTGAGCATAAGAAGGACGATCCACGGGCTTGGAATGCGGAGCTGCTCCGCCCCTTTTATAGTTAAGTACTCGTTTGAATAAAATGTAATAAGAAATACCTTTGTAATTTGTTTATCAAAGACAAGAGCTTTATAGTCCTCTGGCACGATTGTTGTTGCTTTTATTTACTCTGAAAACCCCCAGTGGGTGACTTAGTTGCGAATCCGTTTCACCTAAGTTTTGAAAATCCTATCGAGTGGTGAGCCAGCCTCCCACTCGGGGGCTTAGCTGCAGTCCAGTACTCGCCTAAGTTTGTAAAATCCTACCGAGTGGTGAGAAAGTCTCCCACTCGGGGGCTTAGCTGCGAATCCATTTTGCCTAAGTTTTCAAAATACTACTGAGTGGTGAGCCAGCCTCCCACTCGGGGGCTTAGCTGCAGTCCACTACTCACCTAAGTTTATAAAATCCTACCGAGTGGTGAGCAAGTCTCCCACTCGGGAGCTTAGCTGCAGTCGAGTACTCGCCTAAGTTTGTAAAATCCTACCGAGTGGTGAGCCAGCCTCCCACTCGGGTGCTTAGCTGCAGTCCAGTACTCGCCTAAGTTTGTAAAATCCTAATGAGTGGTGAGCTAGTCTCCCACTCGGGGTCTTAGCTGCAGTCCAGTACTCGGTTGGAAAAAGCGGTAGGCATAAGCGAGGCGGTTGGCCTTCGCCTAGTGCCTAGGCGGTGCCTAAGCGACCTAGGCGCGGCCTAGGCGGTAATATATTTTTACTCATAGTGTATTTGTGAATATTATATGGGTGTTGGTATTAGTTTAGGGCATACAAATAAGTTAAATACCGTCTACTGCCATTGGAATATAACCCATTTGGCATATCAGTGCAGTACATTGCATGATTTCTTTCTTGGGTAGGCAATTCCTTGCTCTTCCTGCCTAGACCTCCATTTATGCCCTAGGGGAGGCGTTTGGCTATTGCCTAGCGCCTAGGCGTGCCTAAGCGCCTCCTAGGCACTGCCTTTTCCAATAGAGAGTACTCGCCTAAGTTTGTAAAATCCTACCGAGTGGTGAGCCAGCCTCCCACTCGGGGGCTTAGTTGCAGTCCAGTACTCGCCTAAGTTTGTAAAATCCTACCGAGTGGTGAGCCAGCCTCCCACTCGGGGGCTTAGCTGCAGTCTAGTACTCGCCTAAGTTTGTAAAATCCTACCGAGTGGTGAGCCAGCCTCCCCACTCGGGGGCTTAGCAGCAGTCCAGTACTCGCCTAAGTTTGTAAAGTCCTACCGAGTGGAGAGCAAGTCTCCCACTCGGGGGCTTAGCTGCAGTCCAGTACTCGCTTAAGTTTTAAAAAAATCCTACCGAGTGGTGAGAAATCCTCCCACTCGGGGGCTTTGCTGCAGTCCAGTACTCGCCTAAGTTTGTAAAATCCTACCGAGATGTGAGCCAGACTCCCACTCGGGGGCTTAGCTGCAGTCCAGTACTCGCCTAAGTTTGTAAAATCCTACGGAGTGGTGAGCCAGCCTCCCACTCGGGGGCTTAGCTGCAGTCCAGTGCTCGCCTAAGTTTGTAAAGTCCTACCGAGTGGTGAGCAAGTCTCCCACTCGGGGGCTTAGCTGCAGTCCAGTACTCGCTCAAGTTTAAAAAAAATCCTACCGAGTGGTGAGCAATCCTCCCACTCGGGGGCTTAGCTGCAATCCAGTACTCGCCTAAGTTTAAAAAAATCCTACCGAGTGGTGAGCAACCCTCCCACTCGGGGGCTTAGCTGCAGTCCAGTACTCGCCTAAGTTTAAAAAAATCCTACCGAGTGGTGAGCAATCCTCCCACTCGGAGGTTTAGCTGCAGTCCAGTACTCGCCTAAGTTTAAAAAATCCTACCGAGTGGTGAGCAACTCTCCCACTCGTAGGCTTAGCTGCAGTCCAGTACTCGCCTAAGTTTAGAAAATCCTACCGAGTGGTGAGCAACCCTCCCACTCGGGGGCTTAGCTGCAGTCTAGTACTCGCCTAAGTTTAAAAAATCCTACCGAGTGGTGAGAAATCCTCCCACTCGGGGGCTTAGCTGTAGTCCAGTACTCGCCTAAGTTTGTAAAATACTACCGAGTCGTGAGCAACCCTCCCACTCGGCGGCTTAGCTGCAGTCCAGTACTCGCCTAAGTTTGAAAATCCTACCGAGTGGTGAGCAATCCTCCCACTCGGAGGCTTAGCCGCAGTCCAATACTCGCCTAAGGTTTAAAATCCGCCCTTATTTGCAAGGACGACGAGGTGCTGGTCGACTGCAACCTTCTCCTTCAGAGCTGCGCCACAAATACAACGTGCGCTCCATCCCCATCTGCAAGGACGATGAGGTGCAGGTCTACTACAACCTTCTCCTTTGGAGCTGCGCCACAAATAGAACGTATGATCCATCCCTACCTGCAAGGGCGACGAGGTGCAGATCGATCGTGGCCTTCTTCTCCGAGCTACGCCACAAATACAACGTGCGCTCCATCCTTGTCCGCAAGGACGGTGAGGCGCAGGTCGACTGCAACCTTCTTCTCCGAGCTACGCCACAAATACAACGTGCGCTCCATACTTGTCCGCAAGGACGACGAGGCGCAGGTCGACTGCAACCTTCTCCTTCGAGCTACGCCACAAATACAACGTGCGCTCCATCCTTGTCCGCAAGGACGACAAGGCGCGGTTTGATTGAAGCCTCCATTTCAAGGCTGCATCTCAAACACAAAGGTCATTCCAAATAGGGAGCAGATTCCAAAAGCAATCACAAGCATATTCAAAAGCAGTTTAGATAAATCCTAAATTTCCAAGTGACAAATCAAAAGTATTCGAGCATCAAGCCCGAAGGATTTTAATGGTTACAGCAACCACTCGGCATCCCGAGGCAAATTTAAGACAGGCTTAAATCTCATAGTTTGTTCACTCGGCAGGAGGAGGGCTGGCGGGTTCGGCAAATTCATCCAAGTCGATTCCATCTGCGATCCGAGTGGCAGCAGCGATGAAAGTCTCCATAAAGGACCGGAAGTCGTGCCTTTTGGTGTTGGCGACCCTGAGCGCCGCCAGCTTATAATCACGGGCTTCCTTGCAGTGGACTCTTACCAAGGACAACGCCACGTCAGCACCACACCGGGCAGAGGACTTCTTCCACTCTTGCACTCGACCAGGGACCTCGTTGAGTCGAGTCATCATAGATTTGAGGTCATTTTGAAGCGTCTCTCTTGGCCAGAGTGATGAGTCGATCCGTGAAACTGCCACCTTCAGACGAGCGAGATAACTTGTGACGCTGGCGACGCGGGATTCCAGTCGAAGCACATTCATGGCAGCCTTGTCGCCGACTGGAGAAACAATAGGGTCTAAACCCGTCTCGATCTGTCCAGTCTCCTCGTCGAAGTTTTGGCAAAATTCTGCAGTCAAAGAGTCAGTGAGTCGACTGGACAGAACTAACTTGCAAGCAGTAAAGCAGTCGGATTAGAAAGAGTACCTTCCAGCATAAGAAAGAGCTTCTTGGCAAGAGTTCTCAAATAAGCTTCCACGTCATTTCTCTTACGAGTCGCGGATTCTAGCTTCTCATTCAGAGCCATCTTATCCTTCTTATGGCGAGTTACCTCTCGGTTGGATTCAGTGAGAGAGGACTTCAGCTTGCTTACTTCTTCTTCCAGCATTCCGACCGAAGCCAAATTCTGGTCTGCAAGGGCAGTCTTATCTTGAGCCTCCTTCTGCGCAGCTGCAAGGTCCAAGTCCTTCTCCAGAGCCAACCTCATTTTCTCTGCAAAATAAGCAATCGGATCAAACAAGTGATCAAAGAAATACTTTAAAGGACGATCAACGTGAGCAGTCGACAGGCAGTTACCTTCCATACCAGCAACTTCATCTTGAGCTTTCTTCAATTTTTGTTGGGCCAACTCCAAGTCAAGGTTGAGTTGCCTTTGCTTCTCCTCAAATTCGGCGAACTTGGCAATAAGAGTACAAGATTTCTAAAGAGGGTAAAAGACACATCAATCGACAAGATCAAAGATTATTTACTTCCTAGTGAATAAAACTTTAAAGTTGACTCAGACCCCAGCCGACTGCCCGCAGTCGACTGCGGTCTCGGGGACTACACCCAGTGGGTGCACTTGACGTGCCCCCACTAGTTCAGATCCCACTCGGCCGGTCCGCCCCCCCCAAAAGAAGAACTATTCAGACCCCGGTCGACTGCCAGCAATCGACCGCGGTCTCGGGGACTACACCCAGCGGGTGCACTTGGCGTGCCCCCACTGGTTCAGATCCCACTCGGCCAGTCAGCCCTGGTCGAGTGGAAGAAAGGAAAGGGAAAAGTACTCAGACCCCAGTCGACTGCCCGTAGTCGACCGCGGTCTCGGGGACTACACCCAGTGGGTGCATTTAGCGTGCCCCCACCAGTTCAGATCCCACTCGCCCAGGCCGAGGGGAAGAGCGCAAATGCTAAAGACAACAAAACACCCAGTGGGTGTACAGATTCGACGCAAACAATAAGTGATTGTATGAAAGAAAATATTTCAGGTAGCATATCCTAATAGAACAAGGTCAGTCGAAAGCCTACTTACCTGGACATTGGCCCGAAGAGCCGCGCTGGCATCGTAAGCAGCCTGGCTGTTCTCGTGCACCGTCTTCATCCGCTCCATCATCACGTTAGCCTGACGGATGGCCTCCGCAGTCACGTCCGACTGGTTTTCCGGAACACGGTAGTTGGTGAAGAAGGGGGCAGACGACCCAGGTGCGGCAGCTTGGAGCTCCAAAGCTTGACGACTGAAGGAAACACCGGTACAATCGACGGTGCAGGGCGCTCACTCAACAATGGGACAACAAAAGTTACAGAGGCCCCACCTGCGTCTTCAGATTGCCGGGCGGTTGGTGTTGTCATCGGTCCCTGCTGAGACGTCTTGCCAGCTACTACTTTTTTGTTCTTTCTGGGCCTAGGGGCCACATCTTCATCATCATCCAGAAGCTCGATGACGTTGGGTGGGGCTGCAAATAAATCAGTCGACCCCAAGTGAATCACCAGAATTTAATCGACCAAATAATCAAGAACAAGATCATGAGAGTTTTACCTGGGTTGGAGGTAACCGCGTCTTCCATTTCCTCGTCTCGATATTGGTAGGAAGAAGTTCCAGATGCAGCAACACTGCAAATGTCAACATTCAGTCGGTTATGTTCTGTTGCTCGAGTCGACCAAAAGATCGGGTCAGATGATTACCCGGAGATGGTGGGGATGGTCACTTTGATTCTGGGCAAAGCCTTCGGTGGTTTGGAGGATGTGGCCTTCAATGCTTTTGGCGCAGGAGGCGGCGCAGTCTTGAGCTGTTTCGATACCATCTCAGTCGGCACCGGAGAAGACGTCCGAGGGTGCTTCAAAGATTGCCCAGTCGGTGCGGCCGCCAGGTCAGTGGTGCTCGCCGGGTCGTGAGCGTGCTTGGACCTCCTCTCTCTGCGAGGAGGCGAGTCGACCTCTTCTTCATCACTTGAGTCGTCGCTCTCCTCGTCCTCCTCTGCATCCGAGTGCCACTCGCCACTCTCGCCCCCGCTCGCCCCTTCCTCAACATTTTGCTCCTGCACTCCATTGGGCATCGAGTACATATCAATAAGAGCCTAAAAAGACAATGAACAAAAGAAATACAGTCGACCGTCAACAAGATGTTACATAGTGAATCAAGAAGATACTCGAGAAAGCAGAATCGTACCTATTCCGGCTGGCGCAAATGGTCGAATGGTACCACCCTTCTGGACCCCCGGGGATTATCCTTGTTGCCGGTAATACCTCTCAGCCACTTCTCCACTGTGTCCTCACTAACATCCTCCGGGTGGATCCGAGTGGAATCCTCGAGTCCCGAGTACATCCACATCGGATGGTCACGGGCTTGGAGTGGTTGGATGCGTCGACTGAGGAAGACCTCCAGCAGGTCCATACCAGTCACTCCGTCGCGGACAAGTTGGACGACCCGCTCGACCAACACCTTCACATGCGCCTTCTCTTCTGGGATCACCGTCAAGGAGGAGGGCTTCTCCACTCGAGCCAAGGAAAAGGGGGGAAGACCAGTCGACTGACCCGGGGTCGGCTGGTCCTTGTAGTAAAACCAGGTCAACTGCCAGCCCCGGACCGTGTCGGGAAGGATCATAGCTGGGAAGGTGCTCTTGTTCCTCATTTGAATTCCAAGGCCCCCGCACATCTGTATCACGTGCGTCCTCTCGTCACCCGGGTTGGCCTTCTTGACCGTCTGGGAGCGACATGTGAATGTGTGCTTGAAGAGACCCCAGTGCGGTCGGCAGCCCAAGAAATTCTCACACATGGACACGAAAGCAGCAAGGTACACGATGGTGTTTGGAGTAAAGTGGTGGAGTTGAGCCCCGAAGAAGTTCAAGAAACCATGAAAGAAAGGGTGGGGAGGCAAAGAAAACCCGCGGTTGACATGAGTGGTGAGGAGGACGCACTCACCCTCCTGCGGCTGCGGCTCGGTCTCGTTCCCCGGGAGCCACGCCGATTGGTGAGGGATCAATCCCCCCTCAACCAGATCGTTGATGTCGTCTTGGCTGATCGTCGAGCGGATCCAGTCGCCCTGGATCCAGCCAGGCGGCAGGCCGGACCGTGACGAGGATCCACCCCGGCTGGTCCTCTTCCCCTTCGCCTTCGCCGCCGCCTTCTTTGCACGCTCCAACGCCACCGTATTCTCCTTCCCCATTGCAGCGAATCGAGTCCGAGCGGGGCTACGACGCCGAGAGCAGAAGCAGGTGCGGCGGAGAAATCTGAGGAGGAAGAAGGAGAATGAGGGCGCACTGTTCAAAAGCCCGGTCCGGTGCCTTTTATAAGGACACTTTTGAGTGAGTGACTTGTAGGCCCAGACAATCTTATCAAATCCCGCAACAGTCGCACGCGTGATACGTGGCAAAAAGGTGGCGCGGGGATCGAGGCGACCTGCCTAATCTGTCCCGATTACCACGGCCTCCCCCGCTCGACGCGCTTCCCAAAATTCGAATCCCGTGAAATCCGCAGACGGCAGAACTTCCCACCAGACAGAAGATTTTTTCCATATCGACACTCGAAACTTAACAATGAAAGTTCACTCGACAAAACCAAGAATGGATCGAGGTGACTGAACAAGTAGTTGAAGCCATCATGAAGGTTTATTCGACCTCTGGGCGAGATATTCTCAAACCACAAAAGCTGAATCGGAGGGGTTATCAACTCCTTCTCCACTCGAACCCTCAACCATTCGGGGGCTAATGATGAAGCTATGTACCTAGGGTAGGGTCATGGACCTGACCTAGACATCCTCCCCTAGGACAGCACCTTGAAGCCAGGATCATTCAAAGGGTACCATCATCCGACCATAGACGTTCCACTCAGAAGAATCAATGCCACACGACTGTCGCAGAAGTCACTCGACAAACAGAAGAGCTAAAGCCATTCTGCACGAACAATGGTCGAGCATTTACTTGTAGGCTTAATTGTCATTTATAGCACTTAAATACAGGCGTTACCAGTAACGTCCCCATCTTTATGTACCTTAAACCCTTTGTAACTGAGGGGGGAGGGGTCTGGCGAACTCTATATAAGCCACCCCCCTCCTCAGGGACAAGGGTTCGCACCCCCGGTAACTCACACGCATATAATCCAGTCGACCACCTCCGGGCTCCGAGACGTAAGGCTGTTACTTCCTCCGAGAAGGGCCTGAACTCGTAAAACTCGCGTGTACAACTCCTCCATAGCTGAGATCTTGCCTCTACATTCCAACCCCCCATTCTACTGTCAGACATAGAACCACGACAGTGGCGGAGTCTCGTCTCGAAAGCTTGCTTATGATTTTTTTCATCGAAAGACTCCATATAGCAGAAGATGGGCATCGGAGGACCACCAAGGGGCCCACGAGGCAGGGGGCGCGCCCAAGGGGTAGGGCGCGCCCCCACCCTCGTGGCCAGGGTGTGGCCCCCCTCTGGAACTTCTTGCGCTCAGTATTTTTTATATATTTTGAAAATGACTTCCGTGAAGTTTCAGGACTTTTGGAGCTGTGCAGAATAGGTCTCTAATATTTGCTCCTTTTCCAGCCCAGAATCCCAACTGCCGACATTCTCCCTCTTTATGTAAACCTTGTAAAATAAGAGAGAATAGGAATAAGTATTGTGACATAATGTGTAATAACAGCCCATAATGCAATAAATATCGATATAAAAGCATGATGCAAAATGGACGTATCAGTTATTGATAACCATAATAAAAATCCAGCCGTCTTGGCTATTAAAGATTGGAATATAACCTGGTTTGAAAACCGGTTCCTACCATATAAACCGGTATATCTGTGCCCATATGATACATGCTATGATGATGTAATGATGATGCATTATATGACGCAATATATGATGATGTATGCGTATGATCAAGAGGGTTTAAGCTATGGTTCAGATACGACCAGAGCCCCCAAGTAGTCATAATTGTGCCATTGCGCCGATCAAGAGGTGTAGCTATGGTTCAGATATGACCAGAGCCCCCAAGTGATTTCCCTGGTGGCCTTATGCCTATCAAGAGGTGTAGCTATGGTTCGGATATGACCAAGCCCCCAAGTGATTTCCCTGGTGGCCCTTATGCCTATCAAGAGGTGTAACTATGGTTTGAACCCATAGCCCCCAAGTGATTTCCCTGGTGGCCTTATGCCAATCAAGAGGTGTAGCTATGGTTCGGATATGACCAAGCCCCCAAGTGATTTCCCTAGTGGCCCTTATGCCTATCAAGAGGTGTGACTATGGTTCGAACATAGCCCCCAAGTGATATTGTGAGCTGTGCTCAAGGGATGCCCATGTTTGAGTTGTGTTGTACAACAGACTCTCTTTGGCCTCTTATGATAATATTGGCTTGATAGCCGGATTACCGAAGTAACCAAAGCTATGCTTTTATGATAATATTGGCTTGATAGCCAGATCAAGAGGTGTAGCTATGGTTCGAATACGACCAAGCCCCCAAATGATACTATGAGCTGTGCTCAAGGGGGACCTATGTTTGAGTTGTGCTTTGCAACATACTCTCTTTGGTCCCTTTAATTTTTCCCGAGAACTCGAACTTGCGAGAGATTATTCTTTTTGAACCGGAAATCATTAAACCGGATATTGAGAGCTTGAAAGCTTTGTGGGAGACAGCTTTCCCTTGAGCCGGATTTTAAACCGGAATCCTTCTTTTTAAGTCAGAAATTTTCTGACGGCATTTAAATTTGCACCAATATGGCGATTTAGGGTCCTGCATTAGATAACTTTGCAAGCCGGAGTAATTTCTCTTTTAAATAAATTTTCAAGATCATAAGAAGAATCACCCCAATCATGACCATTGCAACAAGTAGTAGACATAGCAAAACTAGCATCCCCAAGCTTAGGGTTTGCATATTATAAGCACAATTGACATTAATAGAATTTATACTATCATCATGGCAATCCTGCTTTCTATTCAAAGATCCATCGTGAATCACTCCATAAAGTACTTCATCACAAATTTCAGATTCATGAATTTCAAGCAAAACTTCATAAAGATAATCGAGTGCACAAAACTCACTAGCAATTGGTTCATCATAATTGGATCTCTTAAAAAGATTAGCAAGCGGATGAGGATCCATAGATCTTAGGTTCTCTGTTTAGCAATAAATAAACAACTATTCCAACCAAACGAGCCAAGTATGACATCAAAGAAAATGGAAAGACGACCAGAAGAAGGGCGAATAAAACGGCAAAGGTGAAGTGGGGGAGAGGAAAATGAGAGGAAAATGGCAAATAATGTAATGCGAAGGATAAGAGTTGTGATGGGTACTTGGTATGTCTTGACTTGGCGTAGATCTCCCCGGCAACGACACCAGAAATCCTTCTTGCTGCTTCTTGAGCACTGCGTTGGTTTTCCCTTGAAGAGGAAAGGGTGGTGCAGTAAAGCAGCGTAAGTATTTCCCTCGGTTTTTGAGAACCAAGGTATCAATCCAGTAGGAGACCACGCGCGAGTCACCTCGTATCTACACAAACAAATAAGAACCTCACAACCAACGCGATAAAGGGGTTGTCAATCCCTTCATGGCCACTTGCAAGAGTGAGATCTGATAGAGATGATAATAATAAGATAAATATTTTTGGTATTTTTAAGATATAGATTGAAAGTAAAGATTGCAAAATAAAATAGATTGGAAACTTGTATGATGGAAAATAGACCCGGTGGCCATAGATTTCACTAGTGGCTTCTCTCAAGATAGCATAAGTATTACGGTGGGTGAACAAATTACTGTCGAGCAATTGATAGAAAAGAGAATAATTATGAGAATATCTAGGCATGATCATGTATATAGGCATCACGTCCGTGACAAGTAGACCGACTCCTACCTGCATCTACTACTATTACTCCACACATCGACCGCTATCCAGCATGCATCTAGAGTATTAAGTTCATAAGAACAGAGTAACGCCTTAAGCAAGATGACATGATGGAGAGGGATAAACTCATGCAATATGATATAAACTCCATCTTTTTATCCTCGATGGCAACAATACAATACGTGTCGTTTCCCTTTCTGACACTGGGATCGAGCACCGCAAGATTGAACCCAAAGCTAAGCACTTCTCCCATTGCAAGAAAGATCAATCTAGTAGGCCAAACCAAACTGAAAATTTGAAGAGACTTGCAAAGATAAACCAATCATACATAAAAGAATTCAGATAAGATTCAAATATTGTTCATAGATAATCTGGATCATAAACCCACAATTCATCGAATCTCGACAAACACACCACAAAAGAAGATTACAATGAATAGATCTCCAAGAGAATCGAGGAGAACTTTGTATTGATATTCAAAGAGAGAGAAGAAGCCATCTAGCTACTAGCTATGGACCCGAAGGTCTGAATTAAACTACTCACACATCATCGGAGGGGCCATGGAGTTGATGTAGAGGCCCTCCATTATCAATGCCCCCTCTGACGGAGCTCCGGAAAAGGCCCCAAGATGGGATCTCTTGGGTACAGAAGGTTGCGGCGGTGGAAATAGGGTTTCGTGGTGCCCCTGGATGTTTTGGGGTATATGGATATATATTGGAGGAAGAAGTACGTCGGTGGAGCAACAAGGGGCCCACGAGGGTGGAGGGCGCGCCCCCCTGCCTCGTGGCCGCCTCGTTGATTGCTTGACGTCCACTCCAAGTCTCCTGGATCATGTTTGTTCCAAAAATAACGCTCCCGAAGGTTTCATTCTGTTTGGACTCCGTTTGATATTCCTTTTAGGCGAAACTCTAAAATAGGCAAAAAAACAACAATTTGGGCTGGGCCTCCAGTTAATAGGTTAGTCCCAAAAATAGTATAAAAGTGTAAAAATAAGCCCAATAACATCCAAAATAGATAATATAATAGCATGGAGCAATAAAAAATTATAGATACGTTGGAGACGTATCATAGTGCCACAAATAAGTTGCACTATCATTATTAACTTTGCATCTTTTGGCTTCAATATTATGAATATGTGTATCACTACAATCGAGATTCAACAAAAATAGACCACTCATCAAGGGTGCATGACCATAAAAGATATTACTCATATAAATAGAACAACCATTATCCTCTGGTTTAAATGAATAACCGTCTCACATTAAACAAGATCCAGATATAATGTTCATGCTCAACGCTGGCACCAAATAACAATTATTTAGGTCTAAAACTAATCCCGACAATAGATGTAGAGTTAGCGTGCTAACGGTGATCACATCGACTTTGGAATCATTTCCCACGCGCATCGTCACCTCGTCCTTAGCCAATCTTTGTTTAATCCATAGCCCCTATTTCGAGTTGCAAATATGAGCAACAGAACCAGTATCAAATACCCAGGCGCTACTATGAGCATTAGGAAGATATACATAAATAACATGTATATCAAATATACCTTTCACTTCGCCATCCTTCTTATCCGCCAAATTCTTGCAGCAGTTCCGCTTCTAGTGACCAGTCCCTTTGCAGTAGAAGCACTCAGTTTCAGGCTTAGGTCCAGACTTGGCCTTCTTCCCTTGAGCAGCAACTGGCTTGTTGTTCTTCTTGAAGTTACCCTTCTTCCCTTTGCCCTTTTTCTTGAAACTAGTGGTTTTGTTCACCATCAGCACTTGATGCTCCTGCTTGATTTCTACCTCCGCAGCCTTTAGCATGGGAATTGTCTTTTCCATCCCTTGCATATTATAGTTCATCACGAAGCCTTTATAGCTTGGTGGCAGTGATTGAAGAACTCTGTCAATGTCACTATCATCAGGAGGATTAACTCCCAGCTGAGTCAAGTGGTTATGGTACCCAGACATTCTAAGTATGTGTTCATTGATAGAACTATTCTCCTCCATTTGGTAGCTATATAATTTGTTGGAGACTTCATATCTCTCAACTCGGGCATTTGCTTGAAATATTAACTTCAACTCCTAGAACATCTCATATGCTCCATGACGTTCAAAACGTCTTTGATGTCCCGATTCTAAGCCGTAAAGCATGGCACGCTAGACTATCGACTAGTTATCAGCTTTGCTCTGCCAGACGTTCATAACGTCCAGAGTTGCTCCTGCAGTGGGTCTTGCACCTAGCGGTGCTTCCAGGACATAATTCTTCTGTGCAGCAATGAGGATAATCCTCAAGTTACAGACCCAGTCTGTGTAGTTGCTACCATCATCTTTCAACTTAGCTTTCTCTATGAACGCATTAAAATTCAAGGGAATGGTAGCACGGGCCATTGATCTACAACAACATAGATATGTAAAAACTATAAGGTACTAAGTTCATGATGAATTAAAGTTCAATTAATCATATTACTTAAGAACTCCCACTTAGATAGACATCTCTCTAGTCATCTAAATGATCACGTGATCCATATCAACTAAACCATGTCCAATCATCACGTGAGATGGAGTAGTTTTCAATGGTGAACATCTCTATGTTGATCATGTCTACTATATGATTCACGTTCGACCTTTCGGTCTCAGTTTTCTGAGGCCATATCTACATATGCTAGGCTCGTCAAGTTTAACCCGAGTATTATGCGCGTGCAAAACTGGCTTGCACCCGTTGTATGTGAACGTAGAGCTTATCACACCCGATCATCACGTGGTGTCTCGGCACGACGAACTGTAGCAACAGTGCATACTCAGGGAGAACACTTATACCTTGAAATTTAGTGAGAGATCATCTTATAATACTACCATCGTACTAAGAAAAATAAGATGCATAAAGGATAAACATCACATGCAATCAAAATATGTGACATGATAACAAGGTGCAGCAAGATGGCCCAATCCTTTTTTAGCAAAGGACAAGCCTGGACAAACTCTTATATGAAGGAAAGCGCTCCCGAGGACACATGGGAATTATCATCAAGCTAGTTTTCATCATGATCATATGATTCACGTTCGGTACTTTGATAATTTGATATGTGGGTGGACCGGTGCTTGGGTACTGCCCTTACTTGGACAAGCATCCCACTTATGATTAACCCCCTATTGCAAGCATCCACAACTACAACAGAAGTATTAAGGTAAACCTAACCATAGCATAAAACATATGGATCCAAATCAGCCCCTTACGAAGCAACGCATAAACTAGGGTTTAAGCTTCTGTCACTCTAGCAACCCATCATCTACTTATTACTTCCCAATGCCTCCCTCTAGGCCCAAACAATGGTGAAGTGTCATGTAGTCGACGTTCACATGACACCACTAGAGGGATGACAACATACATCTCATCAAAATATCGAACGAATTCCAAATTCACATGACTACTAATAGCAAGACTTCTCCCATATCCTCAGGAATAAACATAACTACTCACAAAGCATATTCGTGTTCATAATCAGAGGGGTATTAATATGCATAATTGATCTGAACATATGATCTTCCACCAAGTAAACCAACTAGTATCAACTACAGGGAGTAATCAACACTACTAGCAACCCACAGGTACCAATCTGAGGTTTGGATACAAAGATTGGATACAAGAGATGAACTAGGATTTGAGGTGAGATGGTGCTGGTGAAGATGTTGATGGAGATTGACCCCCTCCCGATGAGAGGATCGTTGGTGGTGATGATTGTGATGATTACCCCCTCTCGGAGGGAAGTTTCCCTGGCAGAACAGCTCCGCCGGAGCCCTAGATTGGTTTCGCCAAGGTTCCGCCTCATGGCGGCGGAGTGTTGTCCCGAAAGCTTGCTTATGATTTTTTCCTCGACGAAAGACTCCATATAGCAGAAGATGGGCATCAAAGGGCCACCAGGGGGCCCACGAGGCAGGGGGCGCGCCTAGGGGGGTAGGGCGCGCCTCCCACCCTCGTGGCTAATGGGTGGCCCCCCTCAGGTACTTCTTGCGCTCAGTATTTTTTATATATTCTGAAAAGTGCTCCCGTAAAGTTTCAAGACTTTTGGAGATGTGCATAATATGTCTCTAATATTTGCTCCTTTTCCAGCCCAGAATTCCAGTTGCCGGCATTCTCCCTCTTTATGTAAACCTTGTAAAATAAGAGAGAATAGTCATAAGTATTGTGACATAATGTGTAATAACAGCCCATAATGCAATAAATATCGATATAAAAGCATGATGCAAAATGGATGTATCAACTCCCCCAAGCTAAGACCTCGCTTGTCCTCAAGCAAAAGCCGAAACCGAAAAATATGTCCACATGTTTGGAGATAGAGGTGTCGATAAAAATAAAATACGGACATGAGGGCATCATGATCATTCTTAGAGCAACAACACACATATATATATATTGTCATATGATCCCTTATGCCAAAGTAACAATTCAATCACAATTTCAAGTATGAATCATAAACTTCATGGAGAACCAACAAACTCTAATCTCAGTCATTGAGGCAATTGCAATTTATCATAACATAGGAAAGAGTCAATATAAGAGCTTTTCAGCAAGTCCACATACTCAACCATCTTTTAGTCTTTCACAATTGCTAATACTCACGCAATATTTATGGGTATGAAGTTTTAGTCAGACACAGAGAAAGATAGGGGCTTATAGTTTTGCCTCCCAACGTTTTACCTCAAGGGTAATGTCAACAATAATAGTTCATGAAGACTCACATCCAATTAGCTATATATCAGGATCTTTCCAACATATTGTGCTTGCCAAAGGATAAAATATAAAAAGGAAAGGTGAAGATCACTGTCGGTGTCAAAACCGGCGGATCTCGGGTAGGCGATCCCGAACTGTGCGTCTAAGGTGGATGGTAACATGTGGCAGGGGACACAATGTTTACCCAGGTTCGGGCCCTCTCGATGGAGGTAATACCCTACTTCCTGCTTGATTGATCTTGATGATATGAGTATTAGAAGAGTTGATCTACCACGAGATCGTAGAGGATAAATCCTATAAGCTAGCCTATGATTATGATTGTCCTTGTCCTACGGACTAAGACCTCCAGTTTATATAGACACCGGAGGAGGCTAGGGTTACACAGAGTCGGTTACAAGGAAGGAGATCTACATATATGAACTGCCAAGCTTGCCTTCCACGCAAAGGCGAGTCCCACCTGGACAGGGGACGAAGTCTTCAATCTTGTATCTTCATAATCCAACAGTCTGGCCAAAGGATATAGTCCGGCTGTCCGAGGACCCCCTAATCCAGGACTCCCTCAGTAGCCCTTGAACCAGGCTTCAATGACGATGAGTCCGGCGCGCAGATTTTCTTCGGTATTGCAAGGCGGGTTCTTCTCCAAATTCTGAATACCTGTCGAGTAGTGTTCGGCTTCCCATGAATGTTGCACTCCTTGGCTTCTGCGCCTAATAATGGCTATCCTCCACGTGTTGAGCGAATGTGATAAGTCGGGCCATTTTTACACCTGCCACCCTAACCATGTGAGTAAATCGTCTATTTAAAGAGATGGGGATCCTCCGATCCGGATCACACCATCCTCCCACAGCGAGTATCCATCAGAGCGCGCCCGGAAAAATTCCATCCCATCATGGCCGGCCATTGCAGCTCCTCCTCTCGCTCCTGTAGCCCTAAGCCAAGCGATTGGAAGAAGTGTTCCGTCCCCCATAGTCAATTAGTAGAGTTACAGACCCAGGGGTTTCTCCCTCCAGCATATATGGTCTCCGTTCGAGCCGGACTTGCCACTTACAACGGCGGGGAGCAAGCGGAGAGCTTTCCCAACCCATCCATGGGGGAGCGGGTATGCCTTGTCCCTTACTTATTGAGGGGGCTTGGATTTCCAATCCATCCGTTCCTCCGCGGGCTCCTGGAGTTCTACGGCCTCCAGCTGCATAACTTTACTCCCGCCTCCATATTACACATCGCTGGCTACGTTGCCCTTTGCGAGCTGTTTTTGGGCTGCGAAGCTCATTTTGAGCTATGGAAGAGGCTATTCTGTCTTGCACCCCGTACACAGGAGGGTTCAATATATCAAGTGGGCGGAGCCGAGATATGGCGCATCGCCGGGACCGGATACCTATCCGGTACTCTGAAGAAGACATCCGAAGACTGGCCTTCGAAGTGGTTTTATATGGAGGACGTCCCCCTTCCGGACCCTATTCAGATGGGCCTTCCTGAGTTCGATAAGCCCCTTTGAAGAAACGCCGCAGCTGGCACCCTCGGAGCCCCCAGGAGGAAGATAACAAAGAGGTCCTTTACCTGATGGTCCGGATAAAACTGCTGGCCAAATCAGGATTGACAATAATCGAGGTTATGTCAATATGTATAATGCGGGGGGTGCATCCACTTCAATATCGGGGACAACCCATGTGGCACTTTAATGGAGAAGACGATGCCACCCGCTGCGGTCGTAAGGGACCGGACTCCATCGCTGCTCTAGCGAAAATACTGTCCGATTTATATAAAGGAGAGGAAGAGGAGTTCATCCGCATTAAGCCACGGGATGGATTCTCCATGTACAACCCCCCAAACTGGGTGAGATGCTACTTTCTACTCCAGACCTTCCCGCATTCTTCGTCATAAGTATTTACCTTGCTATTTCATAGAAGGAACTTCGAAAGCTGTGAGGGAGGTCCACAGCCCGTCTCCACAACCAGAGGACCCTGACCGGGCCCTCGACCCCGGACTCGAAGAAGATCCAGGCACATTTGTGGAGCTCATCGACAGGACGTTCTATCAGTTAAGCTGTGATGGTGCCTTAGTGGCCATCATAGCCAATTATCCTGGACTGCTCCCTACATCGCATGTAAGTAAAACCGGAGTCCCAACTTCCGAGAAGGATCCCTATTTTTTGCACTTCACCTACCGCACACATATGGTGTCTTACAGGAAAGGCCCTCGGGATGCCATGCCGAACCCGCAGTGACTCGCCAATAAGGGGCACCGAAGCCGGGTAGGCTTAAAAGGAAGGCGGTTAGGACTGAGACGCCGTCGCGGAGGTATGAAAAAGAACCCCGCTCTGTGGTTGTCGTCTTTCCAAATATAATAACATCCATGGTTCCTGGCAGGAAAAACGCTCGCCAGACCATATCCGGAGAGGCTGCTGGCCAAGCCTCCACCAGCCGGGCTCCAAAGCCGGACTTAGAGGCAGATGCTAACGTGGGGCCAACACCGGATGTTCCTCCTAGAGAGGATGCGGATAGTGAAAGGATCGATATGGTTGACTAGAGGGGGGGTGAATAGGCAACTAGCAATTTTTATCTTTTCTTTACCAAATTAAACTTTGCATCAAAGTAGGTTGTCTAGATGTGCAACTAGGTGAGCAACCTATATGATGCAATAACAACAAGCATTCAAGCAAGCAAGAGAAGTAACACTAAAGAGCTTGCACAAGTAAAGGTAAGAGATAACCAAGAGTGGATCCGGTGAAGACGAGGATCTGTTACCAAAGTTCCTTCCTTTTGAGGGGAAGTATGTCTCCGCTAGAGCGGTGTGGAGGCACAATGCTCCCCAAGAAGCCACTAGGGCCACCGTATTCTCCTCACGCCCTCACACAATGCGAGATGCCGTGATTCCACTCTTGGTACCCTTGAAGGCGGCAACCGAACCTTTACAAACAAGGTTGGGGCAATCTCCACAACTTAATCGGAGGCTCCCAACAAAACCACGAAGCTTCACCACAATGGACTATGGCTCCGTGGTGACCTCAACCGTCTAGGGTGCTCAAACACCCAAGAGTAACAAGATCCGCTAGGGATGAGTGGGAGAATCGAAAATCCCTTGGTGGAAGTTTAGATCGGGGCCTTCTCAACCACTCCCGAGCAAATCAACAAGTTTGATTGGCTAGAGAGATAGATCGGGCGAAAATGGATCTTGGAGCATTTAATGGAGCTTGAGCATTAATGGAGCTTGAGGGGGAAGAGGTGAGTCAAAGGAGAAGAAGGGGACCCCCTTTTATAGTGGGGGCAACAATCCAACCGTTGCCCCACCAACCAGCCCCGCACAGGGTGGTAGTACCGCTAAAGGGGGCGGTACTACCACTGAGCCAGCGGTACTGCTGCTCCAGCGAGCGGTACTGCCGCACAGAGAAGAGCAGCAGGGATCTGGACCCAGCGCGGTACTACCGCGGTGGTAAGGGTAGTACTACCGCTCAGAAATGGTACTACTGCCTCTACTGCGCAACTAGTGACGCAAAACCCGACACGAGAAAAAGGGCCCTCGAGTCGAGGCGGTAGGAGCCAGACAGCCCAGCGGTAGTACAGCTGCGGGGTCACGGGCGGTACTACCGCTGCGGAGCAGTACTGCCGCTTGTGACCCTTCGGCGGTACTACCGCTGGTAGTGTAGTACTACTGCTGGGACACAGAAGAGAGAGAGAGAGAGAGAGAGAGAGAGAGAAGATCTCTCCATCGAGGCTGAGGACGAGGCGGTGGTGCCAGGCAGGCCAGCGGTAGTACTGCTGTGGAGTCACGGGCGGTACTACCGCTGCGGAGCGGTACTGCCGCTTGTGACTCCTCAACGGTACTACCGCTGGGTTCCGCGGTACTACCGCTGGAACCCAGACAGGACATAGAAAAGAGAGGAGATCTCTCCAATGAAGTGGAAGAGCTCTGAGGGTGAGAAGCTGACGTGTACGTGATGACTCCACCCATGCAAAACCCCAGCGGACCCCCTCTTGATAGTACGGTGCCCTCTACGCAACTAGTCCACCGAAAGAGAAACGAAAGAGCTACACCGTCTTGAATGACACTCCGAAGGGAAGAAAATGTCTCGTGCGAAGGATGAATCTGTGAACTACTCAAAGCACATGATTAGTCCGCAAACATGTTTTCATCAATCACCAAAACTACCTCGAGAGAGATATGCCTCAACAATCTCCCCCTTTTTGGTGGATTGATGACAACTAGGGATTTGCACAAGGAAAAGATATAAAAGTAAGAAAACTAAGAACTACAAAATATAGACGGGCTCCCCCTGAATGTGTGCACCTAGTTAGAGGAGCATTAGGAAAGCAAGACACACACATCCGGATCAACACTCCCCCTATATTTTATAGTCCAACAATTCTAAGCACAAGATATATGAGAGAAGAGTATAAAACAGGACAAGCATGCAACTCATAATATACTACAGTACTGAATAGACATAAGTAATAAGGTAGCGATAGGGAGCATATGTCTCACACCATATGTCTAGAACTTAGGTCTCACAGGCACCAAACCAAACCAAACAAAGACACCGAGAGAACACACAAGAAAACACAAGACGACACACTCAAAGCACGGCAACAACACAAATCCCTACACTCTCTCCCCCTTTGGTAGTCAGACACCAAAAAGGGCAAAGAGTGACGCTACGACTCCAGGTGATGGCAAGCTGAGGATCTCGAACATCGCATCTCAGCGTGATCGTCTGCATCTCCGTCGTTGGTCGAAAACTGCTCGGCGTCGGAGTCGGTCCAAGGGCAATGCTGATGAATCCATTCCTCCTCTTTAGTGATCTCACCCTCAGAACCACTGGCAACTGTCGCTCCCATCTGACGCATGAGCTCCTTGTGGCGCACCCTGGCATGCTTCTCCGCCACATGAGTCATGTACTGACCATGAGACTCCATGCAGAAAAGCTTCTTCATCTTGCGTTTAAGCTTCTGCGCCCATGAAGGTTCTGCACTAGAGGGCCCAAAGTCCTCATCGTGATCATCAGTGGCAGCCCCACCCTCGGTCTCCATGGCAGAAGCAGCATACGGACCCCCGGTTTGAGGCGCTGGCGTGACCCAATTGTCCTTCTTCCTCAGACGCTTGATCTCATGGGAAACCAAGTCTCCAGTTTCCAGCATCACTCTGGGATAGATCTGTGCCCAGGCCCTCTCAATGAGCCTCATGATGAATGGACCATATATCGGGCACTTGCGCTCAGACACGGTAGAGAGAAGTTCAGACCACATAACATGAGAAATATCCAGGCTCTCTCCAGTGTTTGCTTCCTTCTCATGCTGACAGAAAAGAAGCATGTCCACGAGATAAGAGTGGACCATATCCAGATTCCCGATGCAAGGGAAGAGAGTCTCACGGAAGATACGATGAAGAATGTCCAGATATGGAGACAACTCATAGGTTTTCTTCTTAGTCACTGGGTGAACTTTCACAATGCAGTAGGGCCAAAGGGCTTGCTTGTGAGTGGACGTAGCATTGCGGTGAGGGCGGAAACCGACTGAAGTCTCAAGCCCGCGATCCTCCACATCAAGTAACTCCATGAAGGCCTTCCACTTGGAAAGCAACTTTCCATTGGCCATCCAAGTCAGAGTCCTGTCGGCATCCGTTCCAAGATGAACGGTAGCAAAGAATTGAGCCACCAAGTCTACATCGAAATCCTTGTTGAACTGCATGATCCTGAGAATGTTCAGCTGAGTGCACATCTGAAGGGCTTCGCCAAAGTACTCAGGGTCCTTCTCCATAGCATCAGTGTCAATGGAGCGAACATCAACAAAGAGATTCTTCTTGGCCTTGATCACATCAAAATAGATGGAAAACTGAAATCTGTTCCAGAACAGGCGGTTGACCAAAGTGGGTTCTTGGTCCACCTCATAGGGATTGCGGCGACGCCTTTCCCAAAACTCCTTGGCAGTCATCTCAGTCACAGTCTTCCCTTTTGGCTTGGTGGCGGATCTCTTCGACTGCTGAGGAGGTGGAGGAACACTTGCGGATGCACCTGCTAGTGGCGGTTGGGTGCTAGAGGAACCACCGGTTGGCTCAGAGGTGCGGTAGCGTTTTGATGTTGCCCGCCCGGGGTTGATACGGCGATCTTGATGCTCAGGATGTTCATCACCTGGAGCCAAACACAAGAACACGCAAAACAACCAGAAAGAATGAGCATAAGCCAACAAACACAAGAAAAAGGATCAAGGTAAGGCAGGAATATGATGGAATTTGGCAGGCAGCGGTAGTACCGTGACATGCCCGCGGTAGTACCGCCCAAGCGGTAGTACCGCTCCAAAGAGAGCGGTAGTACCGTTCGAGGTCAAGCGGTAGTACCGCTCCAACGAGAGCGGTAGTACCGCTCGAGGCGGGGAAACAGCGGTTTCCTACTACCGTGGTCAGATCCGGAACTACCGTCCTGACAAATTCAAAAATATTCCTACCAAACTCTAATCCAGATAGTCTAGTTGCCTTCTCCAACCTACTCAAGCCTAGATTTAGCCAAAAATCTAGAGATGCAACCACCATTCCCCCTAAGAAGCAAGAACTGAAAACTAGACAAAGGGAGAGAAGGAACGGGGGCAATACCGGCATCCATGGCAAGAGAACGAGGTGGGGATCGACTCCACTGAAGGAAACGGAGAGGGATGCCCCGGAGACGAAGATCCACCGGAGCCCTCCCGCGGCGTGGCGAGGCTGGAGAGAGAAGAAGAAGAATGAGGGGGCAAAGTGAATGGGTATGGGGGAGAAGAAACCTCCCCCTGCCCCGATATAACCCCCTGGTCCCGTCCCTCAGCGGTAGTACCGCCCTGGGGGGCGGTAGTACCGCTTATAAGCGGTAGTACCACGCGCCAGCAGCGGTAGTACCGCCCAGCACGCCACGGCAACCAAAAAACAAGGCCTAGCTCAAAATAAGAAAACACAAAGGCAAGAAGAGAGAGCATGCTAGCAAACGGCCAAGACAAACCTCTTCAAGAGAGGGTGGTGGCCGAGGCCACCTATGTTTGAGTCAAGAGGTATGGCGCCGCGAAGATTTTAACCTTGGGCCCATGACCAAAACTCATCTTTGAAACACAAGTACCATCAACAATGGCTAAAGTGAAACACTTGATCAATTTATGCATAATGGGGGAGGAAGAGTTCATTTAGAGAACAACACTCCCCCTATGTCCATGCCTACACCTAAACTTGACAACAAATTGAGCGTGGTGGGGTGTGCAAGGGTTCAAGACACATTGCTCGAATTAATGATATTTAGCTCATGCCTTAACTCGCGAAATCTTGCTTCATCCAAGGGCTTCGTGAAAATATCTGCAAGGTTGTCATGAGTGTTGACATAGTTGAGCTCGATCTCTCCTCGCCTAATGTGATCCCGGATGAAGTGATACCGAATCTCAATATGCTTCGTCTTGAAGTGTTGCACCGGGTTGAGAGAGATCTTGATGGCACTTTCATTGTCACACCAAAGAGGCACTTTTTCACAAGTGACACCGTATTCCTTTAAAGTTTGCCTCATCCATAGGAGTTGTGCACAACAACTACCGGCTGCTACATACTCCGCCTCGGTGGACGAGAGAGACACACAACTTTGCTTTTTGGAAGACCATCTTACCAAAGAGCAACCAAGGAATTGGCACCCTCCGGAAGTGGACTTCCTATCCACTTTGTCTCCCGCCCAATCGGAATCCGAGTACCCTACAAGCTTGAAGTTTGATCCTCTTGGGTACCATAAGCCAAAGTTTGGGGTATGAGCCAAATATCAGAAGATTCGTTTGACCGCCACATAGTGACTTTCCTTAGGTGCGGCTTGAAACCATGCACAAATTCCCACACTCAACATGATATCTGGTCTAGATGCACAAAGGTAAAGCAAGGATCCAATCATGGAGCGATATACCTTTTGATCCACCACTTTACCATTGGGATCTATGTCAAGTTGGCACTTGGTGGGCATTGGAGTGGAAGCCGTCTTGACGTCACTTAGCTTGAATCTCTTGAGCATGTCTTGAGTGTATTTGGATTGGTTGATGAAGGTTCCTTCTCTTCTTTGCTTCACTTTGAACCCTAGAAAGAACTTCAACTCTCCCATGGAGGACATCTTGAACTTTGAGGTCATGAGAGCGGCAAATTCCTCATTGAAAGCTTTGTTAGGTGAACCAAAGATAATATCATCAACATATAATTGGCACACAAACAACTCCCCTTTGACCTTCTTAGTAAAAAGAGTGGGGTCGATTAGCCCAACTTCAAAACCACGGTCTTGTAACAACTCGGTAAGGTGGTCATACCACGCACGTGGGGCTTGTTTAAGGCCATAGAGTGCCTTATCGAGTTGATACACATGATCGGGAAAGTAGGGATCCTCGAACCCGGGGGGTTGCTTGATGTAAACCAATTCATTAATAGGACCATTAAGAAAAGCACTCTTCACATCCATTTGTTGTAACTTAAAGTTATGATGAGAAGCATATGCAATCAACATGCGAATGGATTCAAGATGAGCAACGGGAGCAAAGGTTTCACCGTAGTCGACACCCTCGACTTGGGAGTAGCCTTGTGCTACTAAACGAGCCTTGTTGCGAATGATAATCCCATGGGCATCTTGCTTGTTCTTAAATATCCACTTGGTTCCAATGACATTGTGGTTCCCCGTCGGTCTTGGCACCAATCTCCACACTTTGTTGCGCTCGAAGTTGTTGAGTTATTCATGCATGGCATTAAGCCAATCCGGATCTTCTAGCGCCTCATAGACCTTGTGGGGATTGACACAAGAGACAAACGTGTGATGCTCACAATAGTTTGCTAATTGTCTACGAGTACTTACCCCCTTTCGTAAGCTTCCAAGCACATTTGTCATGAGATGATCCTTGGTGGAGAGCTTGGAAGCAACCTTGGCGGCACGACGCTCCAAATCCTCCTCGGGGGTGAGACGAAGAGTGATCACTTGATTATCTTGAGCGCCGTCTTGAGCTTGTTCTTGTTCTTGAACTTGCTCGGAGGAGAGAACTTGACCTTGGGCATCACTTGATGTGTCAACACTGTCTTGAGCATGATCTTGCCCTTGGTCATGTTCTTGAGGACGAGGGCCTTCATGTTGTTCTTCGGAAGCTTGTGGGCCTTGGATTGGTGATGGCTCCACTTGAGTGGAGCATTGTCCTTCTCCTTCGGCCACAAGGGGTTCCTCAATGGGTAGGATAAAACCAACACCCATTCTTCTTATGGCTCGAGGAGGAATTTCATCACCTACATCACAAGTGCCACTTTGCTCCACTTGGGAGCCGTTATTCTCATCAAACTCCACGTTACATGTCTCCTCAATAAGTCCCGTGGATTTATTAAGGACACGATAAGCATGAGAGTTTGTAGCATAACCAACAAATATGCCCTCATAAGCTCTAGCCTCAAATTTAGACAACCGAACACCTTTCTTGAGAATGAAACACTTACACCTGAACACCCGAAAGTACTTGAGGTTGGGCTTGTTACCGGTGAGTATCTCATATGGAGTCTTGTTCAAGCCCTTGTGGAGGTAGAGCCGATTGGATGCATGACACGCGGTGTTGATGGCTTCGGCCCAAAAGTTGTACGGAGACTTGAACTCCGCCATCATGGTCCTTGTTGCATCCATCAATGTCCGGTTCTTCCTCTCTGCAACACCGTTTTGTTGAGGGGTGTAAGGTGCGGAATATTGATGCTTGATCCCCTCATCACTAAGAAACTCATCCAAGGTGTAGTTCTTGAACTCGGTGCCGTTGTCACTTCTTATTGTCAAGATCTTTGCATTGTGTTGACGTTGTGCTTGATTTGCAAAGTCAATGCCGGTTTTTTGGGTCTCGCTCTTCCTCTTGAAGAAATACACCCACGTGTATCTTGAGTAGTCATCCACAATCAACAAGCAATAGTTCCTACCCCCAAGACTATCGAAGGATGGAGGCCCAAAGAGATCCGTGTGAAGGAGCTCCAAAGGCCTCTTTGAATAAATGATAGTCGTGGGAGGGTGAGCCTTCTCATGTAGCTTTCCTTCGATACAAGCTCTGCAAGCACGATCTTTAGCAAAACTAACATTCGTTAGTCCACGGACATGGTCCCCCTTGAGAAGACTTTGCAAAGATCTCATATTGACATGGGCTAGACGGCGATGCCAAAGCCATCCCACATCAACTTTAGCCATTAGGCATGTCGCGGTCTTAGTGGGTCGCTCCGAAAAGTTAATCACATATAGACCGTTCTCGACATGCCCAACAAAGGCTACTTTAAGAGTCTTGATCCACAAGAGGGCCACGGTATCGACATCAAAGAAAGTGGCAAAGCCCATGATAGCAAGTTGACGAATGGAAAGTAAATTGTATGCAAGGGACTCAACAAGCATGACCTTCTCGATCGTGAGATCATGAGAGATGGCCACCTTGCCAAGTCCCAATACCTTAGAGGATGAGGCGTCACTCCACTCGACATTGGTGGACATAGATGAAATCTTGTGCACATCCACCACCAAGTCCTTGCTTCCGGTCATATGATTTGTAGCTCCGATATCGAGCAACCATGATCCCCCACCGAAGGCAAACACCTACAAGAGATTAATGCTTGGTTTTAGGTACCCATTTTGTAATGGGTCCTTTGATGTTAGTAACAAGGGTCTTTGGAACCCAAATAGACCATTCAATGTATTCATGAGGAGAGCCAACGAATTTGGCATAGACATGCCCATCACTAGCATGGCATAACACATATGAAGGATTAAAGCTTTTTGACAATGCCACCCTTCTCATTGTTCTTCTTCTTCTTCTCCTCGGAGGCACTCTCTCCCTCCTTCACAACGGTTTGCATGAGAGGAGGAGGTCGTTTGGTCTTGTCATTCTTCTTCTTGTTCTTGGAGTCTGGCACTTACCCAACCCCTTCCTTGGCCACAACTCCCTTTTGGTTGATCAAGAGGTCGTTGAGGTTCTTCTTGCCTTGTATGCAAGTCGCAAGACCTCTCTCAAGTTGCCCCTTTAGCTTAGCGTTCTCCTCAACAAGATGCACATGCTCACAACACGGGTAAGTAGCATTTGCATTATCAATTAACATCATACGAGGAAAAGTGGCTTTTTCCTTGATTAGCTTTACTTGAAGTTGATCATGAGACTCTTTGAGGCTAGCATGATCACCCTTCAAGACCTTATGAGCCTTGTCAAGTAGATCAAACTCCTCTTTGAGTCTAGCAAGATCAACCTCAAGTTCGGCCTTCTCAGAGTTTAGCACATGAGAAACAATGAGGACATGATCATAATCTTTCTTTAACTTAGCATGATCAACGTTGTGTGACTCCTCAAGAGCCAAACGAAGACCACGCTCTTCCTCAAGAGCATTGGAAAGATCCGAAATCTCATCGGCATAGTCACGACTATGCTCTTCCATCTTAGTGATGGTGTCTTTGTGAGCCTCGATCATGTCATTGGCTTCACCAAGTTGTTCCAAGAGAGCAACAAAGTGCTTCTTGGATTTTCCCTTAAGTTTGCCCATAAAGGCCTCAAACTAATTTGTCTCCACATTCGCTCCCTCACGTTCATTAATGCTATCCGTCGGAGAAGTATGATTAATGATGGTAGTTTTGATGTTGGGGCTTACCTTGTTGGTGGCTTTAGCCATGAGGCATTTGGCGGTGATGCTCTCATTGGGTGAGTCGAAGAGGGACACCCTTGGAGTCGTTGCAATGGCAATGGAGGCCATGGAAACCGACTCATCACCTTCATCATCATCGTCATCCTCATTGTACTCTTCTTGTACCACCAATGCCTTGGGAGGAGTCTTCTTGGTGAAGTTTCTCTTGTTGGGGAACGACTTGGCCTTGTCCTTTCGGATGAGCTTGCCACCATTGTCTTTCCTCTTCTCATACGGGCACTCCGCAACAAAATGAATCACGTTGCCACAATTTTAGCAAGTCCTTACATGTTGCTTGCTCTTCATGCCACTTGAGTTGTTCTTGTTAAAGTTTGGCCTCAAGTTTTTCTTGCTCCAAAATTGCCTTGAAGCGAGTGCCATGTGTTCATGATATGCATACTTCGTATCCTCGGGGTTGCTCTCATCTTCTTCCTCTTCTTCTTCTTCAACGGAGAGCTTTGACTTCAATGCAAGGTTGGGCTTCTTTGCCCTTTGAGAACGAAGCACCGCATTGTCGGCGGTCTTGTCCAAAATTTTCATGGCCACAAACTCATCCAACACTTTGCTTGAGGTCAAAGTGTGGAAGTCCGGTCTTTGACGAATGACGCAGGACATGGCCTTGTGGTAGGGCATCATTGCCTTGAGGAATTTGCGCTTGATCGGATTGTCATCCGTGTCCTTGCTCCCGTGATCTCGGAGTGAGACCGCGAGTTTGGTTACCCTCCGATAAAGCTCACGAGGTTCTTCATCTTCTTTCATTGCAAACTCATCGGCCTCATCTTGCATCACTTCATAATTGGAGCGTTGAATGCTTGCGCTTCCCCGGTAGAGGGAGACAACACAAATCCATGCGTCTTTGGCCAAAGCGAAGGGCCGAAGATGAGGTAGGTCTTCGGGTGGGATTGCATCTTGAATGATGAAGAGAGCATTCTCATTGAATTGATTATCCGCGGCTTCTCGAGGAGTGAAGTTGCTTGAATCATGCAGATAGAAACCTTCTTCAATGATTCTCCAAAGGTTAGTGTTCACATGATTTAAATGACGTTTAAAGCGGTAAACCCAAGAATCAAAGTCCTCATTTTTCACAATCTTAGGGGGAGGACCGGCATGATTCAAATGAGTAGAAGGAACCGGTCCACCATAAACAAGTGGTGGTTCCACATGAGCAAAGATGTCGGTGCCATTTTTACCACTAGAAGAAGGAGCCTTTTCACTACTAGCTTCCCCCTTGTCGGGGATAACATCCGTCACCTTGTCGGTGGGGTCACCCACTTTCAACGGTGCGGTGGATAGTTTAAGCCCCTCAAGAAATTTAGTAAACATGCTTTCAACCTCGGTCATCATGGAGGTTTTCAATGTCTCCAAGGCCACATTGAACTCCTCACGAGAGACCGAGGTTCCCCCATCGCCCGTAGACGAGGTCGGATTCACACCAGAGTGTTCCTCCACACCATCTACGGTATCAACCATACTCTTTGGACGGTAAAGTCCTTAAAAAGAGATGAGGCTCTGATACCAATTGAAAGGATCGATATGGTTGACTAGAGGGGGGGGGGTGAATAGGCAACTACCAATTTTTAACTTTTCTTTACCAAATTAAACTTTGCATCAAAGTAGGTTGTCTAGATGTGCAACTAGGTGAGCAACCTATATGATGCAATAACAACAAGCATTCATGCAAGCAAGAGAAGTAACACTAAAGAGCTTGCACAAGTAAAGGTAAGAGATAACCAAGAGTGGATCCGGTGAAGACGAAGATGTGTTACCGAAGTTCCTTCCTTTTGAGGGGAAGTACGTCTCCGTTAGAGCGGTGTGGAGGCACAATGCTCCCCAAGAAGCCACTAGGGCCACCGTATTCTCCTCACGCCCTCACACAATGCGAGATGACGTGATTCCACTATTGGTGCCCTTGAAGGCGGCAACCGAACCTTTACAAACAAGGTTGGGGCAATCTCCACAACTTAATCGAAGGCTCCCAACAAAACCATGAAGCTTCACCACAATGGACTATGGCTCCGTGGTGACCTCAACCGTCTAGGGTGCTCAAACACCCAAGAGTAACAAGATCCCTTGGTGGAAGTGTAGATCGGGGTCTTGTCAACCACTCCCGAGCAAATCAACAAGTTTGATTGGCTAGAGAGATAGATCGGGCGAAAATGGAGCTTGGAGCATTTAATGGAGCTTGAGCATTAATGGAGCTTGAGGGGGAAGAGGTGAGTCAAAGGAGAAGAAGGGGACCCCCTTTTATAGTGGGGGCAACAATCCAACCGTTGCCCCACCAACCAGCCCCGCACAGGGCGGTAGTACCGCTAAAGGGGGCGGTACTACCGCTGAGCCAGTGGTACTGCCGCTCCAGCGAGCGGTACTGCCGCGCAGAGAAGAGCAGCAGGGATCTAGACCCAGCGCGGTACTACCGCGGTGGTAAGGGCGGTACTACCGCTCAGAAACGGTACTACCGCCTCTACTGCCGCAACTAGTGCCGCAAAACCCGACACGAGAAAAAGGGCCCTCTAGTCAAGGCGGTAGGAGCCAGACAGCCCAGTGGTAGTACAGCTGCGGGGTCACGGGAGGTACTACCGCTGCGAAGCGGTACTGCCGCTTGTGACCCTTCGGCGGTACTACCGCTGGTAGTGCGGTACTACTGCTGGGACATAGAAGAGGGAGAGAAGATCTCTCCATCGAGGCTGAGGACGAGGCGGTGGTGCCAGGCAGGCCAGCGGTAGTACTGCTGTGGAGTCACCGGCGGTACTACCGCTGCGGAGCGGTACTGCCGCTTGTGACTCCTCAACGGTACTACCGCTGGGTTGCACGGTACTACCGTTGGAACCTAGATAGGACACAGAAAAGAGAGGAGATCTCTCCAATGAAGTGGAAGAGCTCTGAGGGTGAGAAGCTGACGTGTACGTGATGATTCCACCCATGCAAAACCCCAGCGGACCCCCTCTTGATAGTACGGTGCCCTCTACGCAACTAGTCCACCGAAAGAGAAATGAAAGAGCTACACCGTCTTGAATGACACTCCGAAGGGAAGAAAACGTCTCGTGCCAAGGATGAATCTGTGAACTACTCAAAGCACATGATTAGTCCGCAAACATGTTGTCATCAATCACCAAAACTACCTCGAGAGAGATATGCCTCAACAGATAGGTTGTCCGCTACGAATTCCGGAGTGGAAAGTGCCATGAATCACAGGCGTCGCCGGGCCGTACTTCGCGACGCTTGTTTATCTCAAGTGGTGTTCGATGCCTTCAACTCAGGAGACGCATACATACGAGCTGCTCAAAATGGTCTTGCCCGAGCCACGGACCAGTATGTGAAGGATATACGGGTAAGAAAATCTAATAATTACGTATATCAGTAGCCCCTGAGACTTGAAACAGTTGGCACAACTGATTTAAGGATTATTGTTTGCATAGGTTCTTACGGAGAAGAATACCTAGTTGTCTCAAGAGCTGGAGGAGTGCAAAGCCCAGCTATGGGCCGCAGTTGCCGCAATGAAGGAGTCTGAGAAGGCCCCATCTGGTAACACTTGTTTCTATCTAAAAGAATTACATGTACCAGTTAGTATACGGCATGCCTGCAAATCTAACAATAGATTCTGCAGATGATCCCGGAGTGAATCCGGAGGTCGTGCGAGGGGATGAGCAACAGCTCAACGACAGTTAAAGGCTGGCGAGCGTGTGCTTACGCAGGTTAGGCGGGAGAAAAACGATCTCCAAGATGCCAATACCCGGCTGGGCGTTGAACTTAAAGATGTCCGAGCCCAGCTTGCTGACTCCGTAAAGGAGAATAAGAGGCTTCGACGCGGCATTTTTAGTAAGTGCTTGAACGAACTTTTATAGAGTTCGGTGAAGAAACCGGCTAACGGAGTTATATTTGTAGGTATGCTGACGGGTCATCCCGCAGAGGAGATGCCCGGGTCTACGGGTGATCTTCTGCCAGAGCTCTCACAACTGCACGAGCAAGTTCGGCAGGTGATGCAGGGCATTGCCCAAGCCTTTTGGCCATCCGCCTCCCTGCCAGGAGGCATGGGGGAGATTGTAGAGATGCTCAAGGGAGCGCGGCGGTGCTTCCGATTATGGAAGATATCAGCCTGCCGACAAGGTGCAAGGGAAGCCTGGGCCATGGTGAAGACGTGATATACCAAGGCTGACCCGAACCACATGGCCGAGGTCGGACCTGTGGGGTCTGATGGGAAGGAGATTCCCGTTAGTTTGGTGTACGACCAGGTGAAATTAGCCGCAAAGTATTCCCAATAGGATTGTAGGCTAGACAGCCTGTTGGATGGTATAGAAGAAGAATTTAGTCAGTCTAAGTGACTATGTACTTCAAGTGACATATATTGTCCCTAGCCGGATTGTAAATCAATTTTCATGGCGGACCTTTTTGCTTCAACCTCCGGACCCGACAGTCCGGAGTGTATCCGAATACCTGCTCAGTTATGTAAAAACCAGGGTACGCGTGGAAACCAGGCGTAGGGGTCATAAGTGCTTGAACAGACAAGTACCCAACTAGCTATGTTATATTACATGGATAGTAAGAAACATCTTCCAGGGAGAATAGTTCTGTTAAGGGTTCCTTTCCCTGGGTACGCATGCATTAATGTGCATGTCCGAACTGCAAGAAGAGACGCAGGATATAAACATCTCGGGGCATGTATTACAATAAATAAAATTCGTCTTTTGTTCATCGACCGAATATTGCCTTAAGAACGCTAGCTTTCGGCTTCACCCAGTCTGAGGTACACATCCGGCTGACCCGGCAGTAACAATCGCAGAGGTGCTCCCCTTATGCCCTAGCCGAATTAACGGGAACGTAGGGCATAAACACAAGAGCTAGGCAACCCAGCTTGGCCAAAACTTAAGTCATATCGATGCATATAATTGCGAAGAAAAGGTACATGTGGAAAAGTAACACATGTGCGGGGGGCATAGAGCCTGGAACATAGTTATATTAAGCTTCTGTATAAGAAGCCCCCAGGTATAATGAGCATGCCTAGCGTGTCATTGTGTAGTCAAGACACATTTTAACCTTTTAAGGCCGTGAAGAAAAAGGGAAGAAAGAAAGAAAAGACAGATAAGGGATGTATAAAAATTGACGGAGGTAAGGAGACGAACACAGAGTCCGGCGCTAGGAGTAGAACCTTCGGAGTCTGGCTGCGTTCCACGAGTTTGGCTCGAGTCGATTGTCCGATGCATCCCGCAGATGGTACGCTCCACCGGTCAGAACTTTGTCAATAACGAAGGGACCTTCCCATTTGGGCTTGAGCTTGTCTTTTTTCTTCTCCGATAGGCATAGAACGAGTTCGCCAACGTTATAAGTTTTGGCCCGTACTTCTCTGCTTTGATACCGCCGAGCCTGTTGCTGATAGAATGCGGAGCGGGCTTTTGCCACGCCACACTCCTCCTCCAGGGCATCCAAACTGTCCTGCCGGTCAAGCTTGGCTTCTTTCTCTTCGTACATGTGCACTCGAGGTGAGTCATGAAAGATATCGCAGGGCAGTACTGCCTCTGCGCCGTACACCATAAAGAACGGTGTGTATCCGGTAGTGCGATTCGATGTGGTCCGCAGCCCCCATAGTACGGAGTCAAGCTCCTCCACACAGTGCGTATCTGATTCCTTCAAGGATCGCACAAATCTGGGTTTAATGCCGCTCTTGATAAGACCATTTGCTCGCTCGACTTGACCGTTAGTTTGCGGGTGATAGACAGAGGCATAATCGAGCTTAATGCCCATGTTGCTGCACCAAGTTTTTACATCGTCGGCTGTAAAGTTCGAGCCGTTATCGGTGATGATGCTGTGGGGGACGCTGTAACAGTGTACAACCCCGGATATGAAGTCTATCACTGGTCCAGACTCGGCCCTTTTAACTGGTTTGGCTTCTATCCATTTGGTGAATTTATCCACCATGACTAATAGGTATTTTTTTTCTTATGGCTTTCCCCTTTAAGGGGTCCGACCAGGTCAAGCCCCCAGGCCGCAAAGGGCCAAGTAATAGGGATTGTTTGGAGAGCGGTAGGTGGCATATGGCTTTGGTTTGCAAAAAGCTGGCAACCGACGCAACGTTGAACGAGGTCCTGTGCGTCTGCTCGGGCCGTCGGCCAGTAAAAACCTGTACGGAAGGCCTAGCTTACAAGGGCCCGAGCTGCGGCGTGGTGGCCGCCAAGTCCAGCACGAATTTCTGCCAAAAGTTGCCGTCCTTCCTCTTCAGAGATGCACCTTTGTAGTACTCCGGTAGCACTTTCTTGTAAAGCTCTCCCTCGTGGACCATGTAGGCTTTAGACCGCCGCACAATGCAACGTGCCTCGTTTGGGTCATCAGGGAGTTCTTGCCTAGTTAGGTAAGCCAAGAAGGGTTTTGTCCACGGGGCGATGACAGCCATAATCACGTGGACCGAAGATGTTATTTTGGTGGCAGAGCCTCCGATTACGTTAGAGTGTTCGGGATCTGGTGTTGTGGCCGGATCCGGACTGTTTTTGCCGATCTCCCCTTCCCGCACCACGGATGGCTTAAACAGCCTTTCCAAGAAGATATTAGGTGGGACAGTGTCGCACTTAGCGCCGATGCGGGTGAGGATGTCCGCCGCTTGATTGTTTTCTCGGACCACATGGTGGAATTCGAGGCCCTTGAACCGAGCTGACATTTTGAGGACGGCGTTGCGGTATGCCGCCATTTTTGGGTCCTTGGCATCAAAGTCCCCATTTATTTGAGATATTCCAAGGTTCGAATCCCCCCGCACCTCTAGGCGTTGAATGCCCATGGAGACTGCCATCCAGAGACCATGCAACAGGGCCTCATATTCTACTACATTGTTGGAGTCTGTGTATAGTATTTGGAGTACGTATTGGACTGAATCTCCGGTGGGGGATGTCAGAACGACGCCTGCCGCCAGACCAGCCAGCATTTTAGAGCTGTCAAAGTGCATGATCCAATTGGAGTACGTGCTGTACTCTTTAGGGAGTTCGGCTTCCGTCCATTCGACGACGAAATCAGCTAGTACTTGCGACTTAATGGCTTGCCGTAGTTTATATGTTATGTCGAACGGGAGGAGATCAATAGTCCATTTAGCAATCCAGCCCGTGGCATCACGGTTATTTATTATGTCATTGAGTGGTACTTCAGAGGCCACCGTAATTGAACACTCTTGAAAGTAGTGTCATAGTTTCCGGGATGCCATGAAGACCACGTATGCTATCTTTTGATAGTGTGGGTACCGTGATTTGCATGGAGTGAGGACGGTGGATACGTACCGGCTTTTGAAGCAGGAACTTATGTCCGTCCGTCTCTCGTTCGACGACGAGCACTGCGCTTACAACTTGGTGTGTTGCCGCTATATATAACAGCATCGGTTCGCTGACATTTGGCGCGGCCAAGATTGGATTGGTGGCCAATACGGCCTTTATTTCTTCCAATCCGGTGGTGGCCGCATCCGTCCATGCGAAGTGTTCGGTGCGTCGAAGAAGGCAATAAAGAGGTAGTGCCTTTTCTCCTAATCGGGAGATAAAGCGGCTTAAGGCAGCCACGCATCCAGTTAACTTCTGGATTTGCTTGAGGTCTGTTGGGATAGCCAACTGTGACAAAGCTCGGATTTTAGCCGGATTTGCTTCAATTCCTCTATTGGAGACGATGAAGCCCAGGAGCTTTCCGGTGGGCACGCTGAAAACGCATTTTTCCAGATTGAGCTTGATGTCATATGTTCGGAGATTGTCGAACGTGAGCCTCAAGTCGTCTATTAAGGATTCGACGTGTCTTGTTTTAATGACCACATCGTCTACGTATGCCTCCACTGTTTTGCCGATTTGTGTTTCCAGGCATGTCTGAATCATGCATTGATACGTTGCACCAGCGTTTTTGAGCCCGAAAGGCATGGTGTTAAAACAGAAGGGGCCGTATGGAGTGATGAATGCCGTTGCGGCTTGATCGGGCTCCGCCATCTTAATTTGATGGTATCCGGAGTATGCGTCGAGGAAGCACAATGAGTCGTGTCCTGCGGTAGCATCGATAATTTGATCGATGCGGGGGAGGGGGAAAGGATCCTTGGGGCAAGCAAGGTCCTTGAAATCGACACATAGGCGCCAGGATTTTTCCTTCTTTGGTACCATCACCAGGTTTGCTAGCCAGTCCGGATGTTTTATTTCTCTAATGAATCCGGCCTCGAGTAACTTGGCTAGCTCTCCTCCCATGGCTTGTCGCTTAGGCTCAGAGAAACGCCGAAGAGTCTGCTTGACCGGCTTGAACACCTTTAGAATGTTAAGGCTATGCTCGGCCAGCCTGCGTGGGTTTCCTGGCAGTGCGGCGTCTGTTGTGGGGTTCAGCTGTGCCCCGATGGATGCTGTTTTTGTAGGGTCCGTTGGGTGGACCTGGAATTTGACTATTTCGTCCGCTGGTTTAAAAGAGGTGGACTTGGGTCTTTTGTCGAGTGTCACGTCGTCCCTGTCCACTGTGGAGCGCAGCGCAGTTAGTTCTTCGACCGCAAGGGCTTCGGATAACGCCTCGAGGGCTAGTGCGGCGGTTTTATTTTTGGTGCGGAGTGCTATGTCCGGATCACTAGCCAGAGTGATGATTCCATTGAGCCCGGGCATTTTGAGCTTCATGTACCCATAATGGGGTATAGCTTGGAAGATCGTGAATGCCTCCTGCCTTAAAAGGGCGTGGTATTCGCTACTGAACGGGGCCACTTGGAATGTGATTTCTTCGGACCTATAATTCTCCGGCGTGCCGAATACCACATCTAGTGTGATTTTTCCCGCACATCGTGCCTCCCGACTAGGGATGATTCCTCTGAAGGTCGTGCTGCTTTGCTCAATGCGGCTCTTGTCTATTTCCATTTTGCTAAGAGTTTCCTCATAGATGAGGTTTAATCCGCTGCCACCGTCCATGAGCACTTTAGTAAGACGGAAGCCGTCCACAATTGGACTAAGGACCAAAGCGGCTGGTGCTCGGGCTGTTCAGAATTGAGGTTCGTCACTAGCATTGAAGGTTATGGCCGTGTCGTTCCATTGATTTATTGCTGCAACGTGGCAGACTTCGGCAAGGCTGTGGGTGTTTGCTTCCGCCTATTATTTGAGGCAAAGGTCTCGAAGACTGCCAATACTGTATTGTTATTTTCCGTGGGATGGTACTCTGTTGTATTGTTGATGAGGATATCCTCGCCGCCCTTGGCCACCAGCCAGAGTATCCAACATGCTCTAAGGCTGTGTGTTGGCATGGTATCCGCTGTACTGTGAATTTTGCATGGCCCACTGAGCCATCCCTCCAATATAGTTCTACGCCTTGTAGTGGGCTTTTGTTTCTTTGTAGTTGGATCGGGTGACTTACGAGAGTAAACCCTTTTAGTTCGGATGGGGGGTTTAGTGAGTGCCGGAGGGTCCCAGAATTTGGTTTGGGTTTTCCAGGCACTTTCCATCGCACAGTACTCCCGTACTATGGCCGCTAAGTCAGCAAAGTGTGCTATGTCACGGCGACTTATGGCGTTGAGGTTTCCCTTGTCTGTGCCATTTTTGCAAAAGAATGAAATTGCGTCTTCCTCGCGACAGTCCTTGACCTTGCTCATTACAAGGAGGAATCTGGCCCAATAGTGATGTACTGTCTCTTGGGGCTCTTGTCTAATGTGGGAAAGATCACTTGAGTCTGGGTGGGTGGGTAGATTTAGGTCCGAACCCTGACCCGATCTGAGACCCAGGGGTGGAGGAGTTTCCGAGCTTGGCAGTTCGGACTATGGGATGTTGCCCAATAGTTCTTGCCCACTGTCTGATTCTAGGTTCGAAGCTTGGGCCAAGTCCTCCTGTGGACGGGTATCCGGCTCGGAGAGCTCAGGAATCCGGACATAGTTTTTCCTCAAAATAGAGGAAGAATTGCTACATTGCTCCTCCACCACCGCTATCTGATGGGTGACCGGCAGAAAGTTAATCTCCCTTTGTGTCGGGTTTAAGCCCGATCCGATCATAGTCCGTTGCGACTCCCAGGGCAGTGATGTGATCCAAGAGCTCGTTCAAAGAAGAGATCTCTATTGGATCCATCTGCTCGGTGAATCCCGAGCCGACATGGAGGCTGTTTTTGATGACCTGAGAAGTCATCGTCGGCGCGACGGCTGAACGGGCGGTCATGACGAAGCCGCCTAGTCGGAGAGTTTGGCCTACAGCCATGGCTCCCCCTAGGTAATGTTGTCCTTGACAACAAGACGAGCCATCAAGCCTTATCGTGGTGGCACAGTGGAACTCTCAATGAAAGCACCAATGTCGGTGTCAAAACCGGCGGATCTCGGGTAGGGGGTCCCGAACTGTGCGTCTAAGGCGGATGGTAACAGGAGGCAGGGGACACAATGTTTACCCAGGTTCGGGCCCTCTCGATGGAGGTAATACCATACTTCCTGCTTGATTGATCTTGATGATATGAGTATTACAGGAGTTGATCTACCACGAGATCGTAGAGGCTAAACCCTAGAAGCTAGCCTATGATTATGATTGTCCTTGTCCTATAGACTAAACCCTCCGGTTTATATAGACACCGGAGGGGGCTAGGGTTACACAGAGTCGGCTACAGGGGAGGAGATCTACATATCCGAATTGCCAAGCTTGCCTTCCACGCAAAGGAGAGTCCCACCCGGACACGGGACGAAGTCTTCAATCTTGTATCTTCATAATCCAACAGTCCGGCCAAAGGATATAGTCCAGTTGTCCAAGGACCCCCTAATCCAGGACTCCCTCAATCACCATGACTCTAATGTAAGGTAGAAGATAAAAGTGAAAGATAGGCCCTTCGCAGAGGGAAGCAGAGGTTGTCATGCGCTTTTATGGTTGGATGCATAAAATCTTAATGCAAAAGAATGTCACTTTATATTGCCACTTGTGATAAGGACCTTTATTATGCAGTCCGTCACTTTTATTTCTTCCATATCACAAGATCGTATAAAGCTTATTTTCTCCGTACTAATAAGTCATGCATATTTAGATAGCAATTTTTATTGCTTGCACCGATGACAACTTACTTGAAGGATCTTACTCAATCCATAAGTAGATATGGTGGACTCTTATGGCAAAACTGGGTTTAGGGATATTTGGAAGCACAAGTAGTATTTCTACTTGGTGCAAAGAAATTGGCTAGCAAGAGAGGTAAAGGCAAGCTCAACATGTTGGATGATCCATGACAATATAATTTATCTCAGATGTAAAAAAACTTAACCCATTACGTTGTCTTCCTTGTCCAACGTCAACTCTTAGCATGTCATACTTTAATGAGTGCTCACAATCATAAAAGATGTCCAAGATAGTGTATTTATATGTGAACCTCTCTTTCTTTATTACTTCTTATTAATTGCAACGATGACCAAAACTATGTTTGTCAACTCTCAACAACTTTTATTCATCATACTCTTATATGTGAAGTCATTACTCTCCATAAGATCCATATGATCTCTTTGTTTCTTTTTATTCTTTCTCTTTTTATTTTATTCCCTCAAGATCATAGCAAAATAATCAAGCCCTTGACTCAACACTAATCTTTATTATATATAGCTCACGGACTCGATTACATAGAAGGATCATAAAGCAAAACTCACAACTAGATCATACTAAAACTTTATTCTACTAGATCAAGATATTATCAAAAGGATCGAACTAAGAAAAACGGTAAAGATAATAGTTATGGTGATACGATACCGGGGCACTCCCCCAAGCTTGGCAGTTGCCAAGGGGAGTGCCCATACATGTGTGATTATGTCTCCTTCTTCGGGGGTGGTGATGTAATATTCTTGGCGATGATGCCCCTCAGGATACGATTCTCTTCCTCGAGCTTATTGACTTGCTACTTGAGGTTCATTATTTCCTTACGGAGCTTGCCAGTGACGGCTAAAGCTCCTTTCACCCAAGGATGTTGCATAGCTGCGGGAGAACAAGTAACACTCTTTTTCATATTTCATAAGAAAGAAATCTAACATTGGAAGGGATGACCGAGTTTGGAATAGCCGAGCTCTGTAGTTCCCACATCGTGAATCCTGCCCGGAAACGAGAAGTAACTTCTTGGTCCTCCTCCATGGCATCTATCCTTTTCAAGTCAGCTTCCATCTCTTCCTCCATTGAGGGCCCAAAGTGATAGGCATCGATGTTTGCCCCTGGACCTGGTGTCGGATGAGACACCCGACTCTCCGTGACTGACTCTTGAGAAGACATCCTGTGCTAATCTGCGGCAGAAACAGCTTGAAACAAGAACATGGGATAATTGCATGGTACGGTGGTCAAAACCTTCGAGAGATTATATAATGAATTTTTACCGACTAAAAGAAGTATCATGCAAGAAAACGGAGTCCGGATAGCACACGAGGTGCCCACAAGGCAGGGGGTGCGCCTCCCACCCTCATGGAAGCCTCGTGTCCTTCCTGGTCTGCTTCTTATTTTCCTATTTTTCTAAATAATCCAAAACGAAGAAATATTGCCATTAGAACTGTTTTGGAGCTGGTTTACTTACCGTACCACGTACCTATTCCTTTTCAGAGTCTGAAACATTCCGGAAAGTGTCTCTTATGTATTCCTCCGGGGTTACGGTTTCAATAATATTAGTTACAACATTTATGGGATTACCTGAGATATAATGTTTAATTCTTTGACTGTTCACCACCTTCGGATTTGTGCCTTCGAAGTTGTTGATTTTTATGGCACCCGAACGATAGACCTCCTCGATAACGTAAGGACATTCCCATTTAGAGAGAAGTTTGCCTGCAAAAAATCTTAAACGAGAGTTGTATAGTAATACATAATCACCTACATTGAACTCACGCTTTTGTATCCTTTTATCATGCCATCTTTTAACTTTTTCTTTAAACAGCTTGGCATTTTCATAAGCCTGGGTTCTCCATTCATCAAGTGAGCTAATGTCAAATAACCTCTTCTCACCAGCAAGTTTGAAGTCAGAGTTGAGCTCTTTAATAGCCCAATATGCCTTATGTTCTAATTCAAGAGGTAAATGACATGCTTTACCATAAACCATTTTATACGGAGACATACCTATAGGATTTTTATATGTAGTTCTATAGGCCCATAATGCATCATCAAGTTTCTTGGACCAATTCTTTCTAGATCTGTTAACAGTCTTTTGCAAAATTAATTTAAGCTCTCTGTTACTTAATTCTACTTGACCACTAGATTGTGGGTGATAAGGAGATGCAATTCTATGATTAACATCATACTTAGCAAGCATTTTACGAAAGGCACCATGAATAAAGTGTGAACCACCATCAGTCATTAAATATCTAGGGACTCCAAACCTCGGGAAAATAACTTCTTTAAGCATCTTAATAGAGGTGTTATGATCAGCACTACTAGTTGGTGTAGCTTCTACCCACTTAGTAACGTAATCAACATCAACTAAAATATGTGTGTACACATTAGAGGAAGGAAAAGGTCCCATATAATCGAAGCCCCAAACATCAAATAGTTCAATGACAAGTGAATAATTCATAGGAATTTCTTGACGTCTACTAATATTACCAATTCTTTGACATTCATCACAAGACAAGACAAACTTACGGGCATCCTTGAATAGAGTAGGCCAATAAAAATCGGATTGCAATACCTTATGTGCAGTTCTATCTCGAGCATGGTGTCCTCCATAAGCCTCGGAGTGGCACTTGCGTAGGATCTATTCCCGTTCATGCTCAGGTACACACGTCTAATAATACCATCTACTCCTTCTTTATAAAGATGTGGGTCATCCCAAAAGTAATGCCTTAAATCATAAAAGAACTTTTTCTTTTGCTAGTATGTGAAACTAGGTGGCATAAATTTAGCAACAATGTAATTAGCATAATCAGCATACCACAGAGCAATATGAGAAGCATTTATGACACTTAATTGTTCATTAGGAAAGCTATCATCAATAGGTAGTGGGTCATCAAGAACATTTTCTAACCTAGACAAGTTGTCTGGAACGAGGTTCTCATCTCCCTTTCTATCAATAATATGCAAATCAAATTCTTGTAGCAAGAGAACCCATCTAATAAGTCTTGGTTTAGCATCTTTCTTTTCCATAATATATTTAATAGCAGCATGATCAGTGTGAATAGTTACTTTAGAATCAACAATATAAGGTCTGAACTTATCACAAGAAAAAACAACTGCTAAAAATTCTTTTTCAGTGGTAGCATAATTTCTCTGGGCATTGTCTAGAGTTTTACTAGCATATTGAATAACATTTAATTTCTTATCAACTCTTTACCCTAGAACAGCCCCTACAACATAATCACTAGCATCACACATAATTTCAAAGGGTAAATTCCAATCAGGTGGCTGAACAATGGGTACAAAAATCAATGCTTTCTTAAGTATTTCAAATGCTTCTACACAATCATCATCAAAGACAAAAGGAATATCTTTTTGTAATAGGTTAGTCAGAGGCCGAGAAATTTTTAAGAAGTCCTTAATGAACCTCCTATAAAAACCGGCATGACCCAGGAAGCTTCTTATACCTTTAATGTCCTTGGGACATGGCATCTTTTCAATAGCATCAACTTTAGCTTTGTCAACTTCAATACCTCTTTCAGAAATTTTATGCCCCAAGACAATACCTTCATTAACCATAAAGTGGCACTTCTCCCAATTCAAGACAAGATTAGTTTCTTCACATCTCTGTAAAACTCGATCAAGGTTGCTTAAGCAATCATCAAAAGAGGATCCATAAACGGAGAAATCGTCCATGAAAACCTCACAAATCTTTTCACAAAAGTCAGAGAATATAGCCATCATACATCTGTGAAAGGTAGCAGGTGCATTACATAAACCAAAAGGCATACGCCTATAAGCAAAAGTACCGAAAGGGCAAGTAAACATGGTCTTTGATTGATCATCAGCTAACATAGGTATTTTAGAGAAGCCAGAGTAACCATCTAGAAAGCAAAAATGTGTATGTTTGGATAATATTTCTAGCATTTGATCAATAAAAGTTAAGGGGTAATGATCTTTTTTAGTAGCCTTATTTAATTTGTGGAAATCAATTATCATCCTATAACCTTAATAATTCTTTGCAGGATCAATTCATCTTTATCATTAGGAACAACAGTAATACCTCCCGTCTTAGGGACACAATGGACAGGTCTTACCCACTTACTATTAGCAACTGGATAAATTATACCTGCTTCAAGGAGCTTTAATATTTCCTTTCTTACCACTTCTTTCATCATAGGATTCAGCCGTCGTTGGTGATCAATAACTGGTTTGGCATCTTCCTCCAAATTTATTTTGCGTTGACATAGAGTGGGACTAATGACCTTAAGATCATCAAGAGTATATCCAATAGCAGCACGATGCTTCTTCAGAGTTTTCAATAATTTCTCTTCCTCCTTCTCTGAAAGGTTAGCACTAATAATAACATGATATATCTTCTTTTCATCAAGATAAGCATATTTAAGAGTATCGGGTAATGGTTTAAGCTCAAACACGGGATCACCCTTGGGTAGAGGAGGATCCCCTAGGATTTCAACAGGCAAGTTGTGTTTCAAAATAGGTCCCTGTTTAAAGAATAATTTGTCTATTTCCCTTCTTTCATTCATGAACATATCATTTTCATGGTCTAGCAAATATTGTTCTAAGGGATCAGTAGGAGGCACGACAATAGAAGAAAGACCAATAATTTCATCTTTACTAGGCAATTCTTTATCGTGGGGTTGTCTATGAAATTTAGCAAAATTAAACGCATGAGACATATCCCCTAAACCAACAGAAACAATATCCGTATTGCAGTCTATCTTAGCATTGACAGTATTCAAGAAGGGTCTACCAAATATAATGGGACAAAAGCTATCTTGTGGGGAACCAAGAACAAGAAAATCAGCAGGATATTTAACCTTCCCACACAAGACTTCAACATCTCTAACAATCCCAACTGGTGAAATAGTATCTCAATTGGCAAGCTTAATGGTAACATCAATACCTTCTATCTCAGCTGGTGCAATATCATGCATAATTTCTTTGTATAAGGAAATAGGTATTGCACTAGCACTAGCACCCATATCACATAAGCCATGATAACAATGATCTCCAATTTTAACAGAAATAACAGGCATGCCTACCACAGGTCTATTTTTTATCTTTAGCATCAGGTTTCGCAATTCTAGCAGTTTCTTCAAAGAAATAAATAACCTGCCTATCAATATTATCAGCCAAGAGATCTTTAACCATAGCAATATTCGGTTCAACTTTAATTTGCTCAGGGGGTTTAGGTGTCTTAATATTACTTTTGTTGACCACAGTTGAAGCTTTAGCATGATTCTTTATTCTAACAGGGAAAGGTGGTTTCTCAACATAAGCAGTAGGAACAATAGGATCATCATAAGTGATAGTTTTTTCTTCAACTTTAATAGGTGCAACTACTTTTGTTTCAATGGGAGGATTATATTTAAACCACTTCTCCTTAGGGAGATCAACATGAGTAGCAAAGGATTCACAGAAAGAAGCTACTATCTTAGAGCCCATATTTAGTGCTAAATTTACGGAAAGCATTGCTATCCATAAAAGATTTAAACCAATCAAACTTAGGTGTTATACCTGACTCCTTACCTTCGTCGAGATCCCAATCTTCAGAGTTGCATTTAATTCTCTCCAATAAATTCCATTTGAATTCAATAGTCTTCATCATAAAGGAACCAGTACAAGAAGTATCGAGCATGGAGCGATTGTTGTCAGAAAGCCGAGCATAAAAATTTTGAATAATCATTTCTCTTGAGAGCTCATGATTGGGGCATGAATATAACATTGACTTAAGCCTCCCCCAAGCTTGAGCGATGCTTTCTCCTTCACGAGGCCAAAAATTATATATATAATTACGATCACGATGAACAAGATGCATAGGATAAAACTTCTGATGGAATTCCAATTTCAACCGTTTATAGTCCCATGATCCCATATCATCACATAGCATATACCATGTCAATGCATCTCCCTTCAAAGATAAAGGGAAGAACTTCTTCTTGATAAAATCATCGGGCATACCTGCAAGCTTAAATAATCCACAAACTTCATCCACATAGATTAAGTGCAAATCGGGATGCAATGTTCCATCTCCTACAAAAAGATTAGCTAGCAATTTCTCTATCATACCTGAAGGAATTTCAAAGTAAAAAATTTCAGTAGGTTCAGTGGGTTGAGGAGTAACTAATTGTGGTTCCGGACGAGGTGAGGATACCCCGAACAAACCCCTCAAAGGATTATGTTCCATAGTAACAAGTGACAGTAAATTTCAGCACACTATATAAATTTTTCCTTACCAAGTTCCACCTACCAAAGGCGCTTCACTCCCCGACAACGACGCCAGAAAAGAGTCTTGATGACTCACAAGTATAGGGGATCTATCATAGTCCTTTTGATAAGTAAGAGTGTCGAACCCAACGAGGAGCAGAAGGAAGTGATAAGCGGTTTTCAGTAAGGTATTCTCTGCAAGCACTGAGATTATCCGTAACATATAGTTTTAAGATAAGGTAATTTGTAACGAGTAGCAAGTAATAAAAGTAAACAAGGTGCAGCAAGATGGCCCAGTCCTTTTTGTAGCAAAGGACTCGCCTAGACAAAGTCTTATATGAAGGAAAGCGCTCCCGAGGACACACGGGAATTATTGTCAAGCTAGTTTTCATCACAATCATATGATTCGCGTTCGGTACTTTGATAAATTGATATGTGGGTGTACCGGTGCTTGAGTACTGCCCTTACTTCGACAAGCATCCCACTTATGATTAACCCCTATTGCAAGCATCCGCAACTACAACAGAAGTATTAAGGTAAACCTAACCATAGCATAAAACATATGGATCCAAATCAGCCCCTTACGAAGCAACGCATAAACTAGGGTTTAAGCTTCTGTCACTCTAGCAACCCATCATCTACTTATTACTTCCCAATGCCTCCCTCTAGGCCCAAACAATGGTGAAGTGTCATGTAGTCGACGTTCACTTGACACCAGTAGAGGGATGACAACATACATCTCATCAAAATATCGAACGAATTCCAAATTCACATGACTACTAATAGCAAGACTTCTCACATGTCCTCAGGAACAAACGTAACTACTCACAAAGCATATTCATGTTCATAATCAGAGGGGTATTAATATGCATAATTGATCTGAACATATGATCTTCCACCAAGTAAACCAACTAGCATCAACTACAAGGAGTAATCAACACTACTAGCAACCCACAGGTACCAATCTGAGGTTTGTATACAAAAATTGGATACAAGAGATGAACTAGGGTTTGAGATGAGATGGTGCTGGTGAAGATGTTGATGGAGATTGACCCCCTCCCGATGAGAGGATCGTTGGTGGTGACGATGGTGATGATTTCCCCCTCCTGGAGGGAAGTTTCCCCGGCAGAATAGCTCCGCCGGAGCCCTAGATTGGTTCCGCCAAGGTTCTGCCTCGTGGCGGCGGAGTCTTGTCCCGAAAGCTTGCTTATGATTTTTTCCTCGACGAAAGACTCCATATAGCAGAAGATGGGCATCGGAGGGCCACCAAGGGGCCCACAAGGCAGGGGGCGCGCCCAGGGGGGTAGGGCGCGCCCCCACCCTCGTGGCTGATGGGTGGCCCCCCTTTGGTACTTCTTGCGCTCAGTATTTTTCATATATTCTGAGAAGTGCTCCCGTGAAGTTTCAGGACTTTTGGAGATGTGTAGAATAGGTCTCTAATATTTTCTCCTTTTCCAGCCCAGAATTCCAGCTGCCGGCATTCTCCCTCTTTATGTAAACCTTGTAAAATAAGAGAGAATAGGCATAAGTATTGTGACATAATGTGTAATAACAGCCCATAATGGAATAAATATCGATGTAAAATCATGATTCAAAATGGACGTATTAGCCCCCGTTTGGCGCAAGCACACCCACTCAAGGGCTGCCGCAGCCTCCGGCAGCCGTGGGGGCGAGCCCTCCTGCGGTGGAGGTTGTCGCAGCCGAGGTGGCCGTGGCGGCGAGGTGAGGCGCGCAATGGCTGTTCGACTGCCGCGCTTGTGATCCCACATAGCCGACGCACCCCAGAGTTTGTCATGTCGTCGGAGAGGCCCACGGGCATCTGGTTCCAGCTTTCGCGCTTCTTCGGGGTGCGCTGTCGGCCGGGGGGCCCAACGGCCTCTGGCTACAGGCGGACGGCTGCTACAGCAAGGCTTCATGGGTGGAGGTCGAGGTCACCGCTGCTGGCAACGTGTTCCAGAACCGCGGGTGGCAGTCGTTCGCCCGTGCGCGGGGCCTGCACAGGAGGTGCACCCTCCACTTTAGGTACGACGGCGTCGCGACCCTTTATGTGACGGTGTTCGGGGCAGACGGCCGGCTTGCAGGGTGCTGCCCGGAAAGCGACAGCGACGATGACGATGGTGATGACGTCGACGGCCGTAGGAGTGGCACCATCGCTGGTGGTGAGCTTGCCCTTGGCGACGGTCGTGCCGCCTCCAACAGTGGCGGCTCCTCCTCCGAGGAGAGCACCAACGACGGCGACTACGATGAACCGCCGCGTCGCCAGGCTCTGATCGGGGAGGGTGACGAGCCATGTCACCGCCATGCCCCGGTGAAGCAGGAAGAGGACTCCGACTGAGCCCGAGCGCTGCCGAGGCCGGGCCTCGAGAGCCGCTATAGTCGTGTGGCTTGCTTTTGTTTCTTTCTTCCTCCTGCAAAAAAGAAGTAGAAGGCTCTGCCGTGGCATGTAATGAACTATGGCGCTTGCGCCGTTGTGTTATCGTTTTTATGTTGCATTGCGATACCCGCATTGCTATTGATTGTGGTTGGGGCGACTTAGCTTGGTATTCTTGTGGTGCACTCCCCTGCCGCGAGAGCGTGCCTTGCCGCGAGGAGACTCAGACATCACTGAGCCTCAGGAGGCACCCTACAGCTGTAGGATTAGGAAACCTTCGGAGGCGTTGTGCCCGTGAGCTCGTTTGAGAGCGTCGCGCGAGGATGAAGAAACCAAAAGGCCAGGGTACCGAGGCTTTGGTGAGGTGTGTTCGCGGGCGGGCCCGAGCGCAAACACCTGGCCAGCCCCCACGTGTGAGACGCGCGAGGAGGAGAGATGGGCAACTATCGCTCCCCCTGAGGCAAGACCTGGAAGAGTAAACGGTGCAGGGAGAAGAAATTTCCCAACACTCAAAAGGAGACGCGAAAAACTTAAAATTCCATTCAAGAAGTCGCAAACTAGCTATAGAAAGCAAGCAAAAGAACAACCGCGTCCGACACCTACACTAGTCCTCTTGTCTCCCCACCAGCGCGGAAAATCTGGCCTCCACTAGGACGTGGGTGGGAGCCCCCGTGAGGCCCTGGGGCGGCACCCAGGAGACTTTGGGGCGTGTACAACCCCATCTCATTATTACGTGAGAGTGTCACGAGCGGAGATCTTGATCATGGATAGAACTTCCGGAGATGCTAGATGTTCCGGGCGTTCTGGATGGGGACCCCGTCCTGCGTCTCCAGGCACGCGACGCCGGGCCTGGAGATGCGGGCGATCCTGAACAGGCCCTCCCACATGGGAGAGAGCTTGTTAAGCCCCTCACTGGAGAGCACCCGCCTCAGGACGAGGTCACCCACCTCAAGAGTCATGGAGCAGACGCTACGGCAGTAACACCGCTGCAGCGCGTGCTGGTACCTCGCTGCTTAGAGCGAGGCTTGACGGCGACGTGCTATGTCTTGAGCTTGCGTTGGTTTTCCCCGAAGAGGAAGGGATGATGCAGCAGAGTAGCGTAAGTATTTCCCTCGGTTTTTGATAACCAAGGTATCAATCCAGTAGGAGCCCACGCTCAAGTCCCTCGTACCTGCACAAAGCGATAGCTACTCGCAACCAACGCGATTAGGGGTTGTCAAGCCCTTCACGGTCACTTACGGGAGTGAGATCTGATAGATAGAATATTTTTGGTATTTTTGATATAAGGATGCAAAGTAAAAGGTAAAAGCAAAGTAAATAGCAAAACAATATAAAAGTGATGGAGATTGATATGATGAGAATAGACCCGGGGCCATAGGTTTCACTAGTGGCTTCTCTCAAGAGCATAAGTATTCTACAGTGGGTGAACAAATTACTGTTGAGCAATTGATAGAATTGTGCATAATTATGAGAATATCTAGGCATGATCATGTATATAGGCATAACGTCCATGACAAGTAGATCGAAACATTCTGCATCTACTACTATTACTCCACTCATCGACCGCTATCCAGCATGCATCTAGAGTATTAAGTTAAAAAACAGAGTAACGCCTTAAGCAAGATGACATGATGTAGAGAGATAAATTCATGCAATATGAAATAAACCCCATCTTGTTATCCTCGATGGCAACGATACAATACGTGCCTTGCTGCCCCTTCTGTCACTGGGTAAGGACACCGCAAGACCGAACCCAAAGCTAAGCACTTCTCTCGTGGCAAGAACTACCAATCTAGTTGGCCAAACCAAATGGATCATTCGAAGAGACTTGCAAAGATAACCAATCATGCATAAACGAATTCAGAGAAGATTCAAATATTATTCATAGATAGACTTGATCATAAACCCACAATTCATCGGTCTCAACAAATACACCGCAAAAAGAAGATTACATCAAAGAGATCTCCACGAGAGAGGGGGAGAACTTTGTATTGAGATTCAAAGACAGAGAATAAGCCATCTAGCTACTAACTATGGACCCAAAGGTCTGAGGTAAACTACTCACACCTCATCGGAGGGGCTAGGATGATGTAGAAGCCCTCCGTGATGACGGCCCTCTTCCAGCGGAGCTCCGGAACAGGCTCCAAGATGGGATCTCGTGGATACAGAAAGTTGCGGTGGTGGAATTAGGGTTTTGGCTCCTGTTCTGATCGTTTGGGGGTATGTGTGTATATATAGGAGGAAGGAGTATGTCGGTGGAGCACTGAGGGGCCCACGAGGCAGGGGGTGCGCCCTAGGGGGGGCGCCCCCCACCCTCGTGACCACCTCTTTGATCCCTTGTAGTAGGGTCCAAGTCTCCTGGATCACGTTTGGTGAGAAAATCACGTTTCCGAAGCTTTTATTCCGTTTGGACTCCGTTTGATATTCTGTTTATTCGAAACACTGAAATAGGCAAAAAAACAACAATTCTGGGCTGGGCCTCCGGTTAATAGGTTAGTCCTAAAAATAATATAAAAATGGAAAATAAAGCCCAATGTAGTCCAAAACAGTAGATAATATAGCATGGAGCAATCAAAAATTATAGATACGTTGGAGACGTATCAGGCATCCCCAAGCTTAATTCCTGCTTGTCCTCGAGTAGGTAAATGATAAAAAGAGAATTTTTGTTGCGGAGTGCTACTTGGCATAATTTCAATGCAAATCTTCTTAATTGTGGTATGAATATTCAGATTAGAAAGATTCAAGACAAAAGTTTATATTGACATAGAAAATAATAATACTTCAAGCATACTAACAAAGCAATTATGTCTTCTCAAAATAACATGGCCAAAGAAAGTTATCCCTACAAAATCATATAGTCTGGCTATGCTCCATCTTCCCCACACAAAGTATTTAAATCATGCACAACCCCGATGACAAGCCAAGCAATTGTTTCATACTCTAACTTTTTCAAAACTTTTTCAATCTTCACGCAGTACATGAGCGTGAGCCATGGATATAGCACTATAGGTGGAATAGAATGGTGGTTGTGGAGGAGACAAAAAGGAGAAGATAGTCTCACATCGACTAGGCATATCAACGGGCTATGGAGATGCCCATCAATAGGTATCAATGTGAGTGAGTAGGGATTGCCATTCAATAGATGCACTAGAGCTATAAATGTATGAAAGCTCAACAAAATAAACTAGTGGGTGTGCATCCAACTTTCTTGCTCACGAAGACCTAGGGCAATTTGAGGAAGCCCATCATTGGAATATACAAGCCAAGTTCTATAACTTAAAATTCCCACTAGTATATGAAAGTGACAACATATGAGACTCTCTATATGAATAACATGGTGCTACTTTAAAGCACAATATATGAGACCTGCTATATCATGGTGCTACTTTGAAGAACAAGTGTGGAAAAAAGGATAGTAGCATTGCCCCTTTTTTTGGGCCTTCTTTTTTTCTTTGGCCTTTTTTTTGGGACAATGCTCTATTGAATGATGATCATCACACTTCTATTTATTTACAACTCAATGATTACAACTCGATACTAAAATAAAGTATGACTCTATATGAATGCCTCCGGCGGTGTACCGGAATATGCAATGAATCAAGAGTGACAAGTATGAAAGAATTATGAACGGTGGCTTTGCCACAAATGCTATGTCAACTACATGATCATGCTAAGCAATATGACAATGATGGATGTGTCATGATGAACTAGATGGTGAAAAGTTGCATGGCAATATATCTCGGAATGGCTATGGAAATGCCATAATAGGTAGGTATGGTGGCTGTTTTGAGGAAGGTATATGGTAGGTGTATGATACCTGCGAAAGTTGTGCGGTATTAGAGAGGCTAGCAAGGGTGGAAGGGTGAGAGTGCGTATAATCCATGGACTCAACATTAGTCATAAAGAACTCATATACTTATTGCAAAAATTTAGAAATTTATCAAAGCAAAGTATTACACGCATGCTCCTAGGGGGATAGATTGGTAGGAAAATACCATCGCTCGTCCCCGACCGCCACTCATAAGGAAGACAATCAATAAATAAATTATGCTCCGACTTCATCACATAACGGTTCACCATACGTGCATGCTATGGGAATCACAAACTTCAACACAAGTATTCTTTAAATTCACAACTACTCAACTAGCATGACTTTAATATTATCACCTCCATATCTCAAAACAATTATCATGCTTCAATCTTTTCTTAGTATTCAACACACTCAAAAGAAAGTTTCACAAATCTTGAATACCAAGCATATTATTATTAGGCAAATTACCATGCTATTAAGAGACTCTCAAATTAATTTAAGTGAAGCATGAGAGATCAATAGTTTCTTTAAAATGAATCCACCACCATGCTCTAAAAGATCTAAGTGAAGCACATAGAGCAAAATTATAACGCTCAAAAGATATAAGTGAAGCACATAGAGCAAAATTATCTAGCTCAAAAGATATAAGTGAAGCACACAGAGCAAAATTATCTAGCTCAAAAGATATAAGTGAAGCACATAGAGCAAAATTATCTAGCTCAAAGGATATAAGTGAAGCACATAGAGCAAAATTATCTAGCTCAAAGGATATAAGTGAAGCACATAGAGCAAAATTATCTAGCTCAAAAGATATAAGTGAAGCACATAGAGTATTCTATCAAATTTTAACTCATGTATGGCTCTCTCAAAAGGTGTGTACAACAAGTATGATTGTGGCATACTAACAAACAAATACACAAATAATACAAGACGCTCCAAGCAAAACACATATCATGTTGGTGAATAAAAATATAGCTCCAAGTAAATTACCGATGGAAGTGGACGAAAAGAGGGGATGCCTTCCAGGGCATCCCCAAGCTTTGACTTTTTGGTGTCATTGGATTATCTTGGGGGTGACATGGGCATCCCCAAGCTTAGGCTCTTGCCACTCCTTGTTCCATGATCCATCAAAAGAATTCACCCAAAACTTGAAAACTTCACAACACAAAACTCAAGATAGAAAACTCGTGAGCTCCGTTAGCGAAAGAAAACAAAAGACCACTTCAAGGTACTGTAATGAACTCATTCTTTATTTATATTGGTGTTAAACCTACTGTATTCCAACTTATCTATGGATTATAAACTATTTTACTAGCCATAGATTCATCAAAATAGGCAAACAACACATGAAAAAACAGAATCTGTCAAAAACAGAACAGTCTGTAGTAATCTGTAGCTAGCGCAAGATCTGGAGCCCCAAAAATTCTAAAATAAATTGCTGGACGTGAGGAATTTATCTATTAATAATCTGCAAAAATAATTAACTAAATAGCACTCTTCAAATAAAAATTACAGCAGTTCTCGTGAGCGCTAAAGTTTCTGTTTTTTTACAGCAAGTTCAACAAGACTTTCCCCAAGTCTTCCCAACGGTTCTACTTGGCACAAACACTAATTAAACACAAAAAACACAACCAAAACAGAGGCTAAATAATTTATTTATTAAATAAATAAAAGCAAGGAAAAATATTGGGTTGTCTCCCAACAAGCGCTTTTCTTTAAAGCCTTATAGCTAGGCATTGATAATTTTAATGATGCTCACATGAAAGACAAGAATTGAAGCACAAAGAGAGCATCATAAAACAGGTGACAAACACATCTAAGTCTAACATACTTCCTATGCATAGGCATCTTATAGGCAAACAAATTATCAAGGCAAGCAAAAACTAGAATATGCAAGGAAGCGGAAAGAAACAATAGCAATCTCAACATAACGAGAGGTAATTTAGTAACATGAAATTTTCTACCACCATATTTTCCTCTCTCATAATAATTATATGTAGGATCATAAGAAAATTCAACAAAATAGCTATCACATAAAATATTTTCAACACGATCCACATGCATGCAAATTTGACACTCTTCCAAAATAGTGGGATTAACATTAACTAAAGTCATGACCTTTCCAAACCCACTTTTAATATTATTGCAAACATTATAATCAATATTATATTCATCATGGGGTTTAAATAAATTTTCAAGATCAAAATAAGAATCACCCCAATCATGATCATTGCAACAAGTAGAGGACATAGCAAAACTAGCATCCCCAAGCTTAGGGTTTTGCATATTATTAGCACAATTGACATCAAGAGAATTTATAATAAAATCATTGCAATCATGATTTTTTATTCAAAGATCTATCGTGAAGCACTTCATCACAATTTTCAGATTTACGGATTTCAGGCAAAATCTTATAAAGATAATCTAGTGCATCCAAATCACTAGGAATTGGTTCATCATAATTGGATCTCTTAAAAAGATTGGCAAGCGGATGAGGATCCATAGATCTTAGGTTCTCTGTTTAGTAATAAATAAACAACTATTCCAACCATACGAGCAAACAAGAAACGGGCAAAGAGAGGCAAATAGAGAGGGAGGATGGAGAGAGAGAGGGCGAATAAAACGGCAAGGGTGAATTGGGGGGAGAGCAAAACGAGAGGCAAATGGCAAATAATGTAATGCGAGAGATAGGGATTGTGATGGGTACTTGGTATATTGACTTTTTGCGTAGACTCCCCGGCAACGGCGCCAGAAATCCTTCTTGCTACGTCTTGAGCTTGCGTTGGTTTTCCCCGAAGAGGAAGGGATGATGCAGCAGAGTAGCGTAAGTATTTCCCTCAATTTTTGAGAACCAAGGTATCAATCCAGTAGGAGCCCACGCTCAAGTCCCTCGTACCTGCACAAAGCGATAGCTACTCGCAACCAACGCGATTAGGGGTTGTCAAGCCCTTCATGGTCACTTACAAGAGTGAGATCTGATAGATAGAATATTTTTGGTATTTTTGATATAAGGATGCAAATTAAAAAGTAAAAGCAAAGTAAATAGCAAAACAATATAAAAGTGATGGAGATTGATATGATGAGAATAGACCCGGGGGCCATAGGTTTCACTGTGGCTTCTCTCAAGAGCATAAGTATTCTACGGTGGGTGAAAAAATTACTGTTGAGCAATTGATAGAATTGTGCATAATTATGAGAATATCTAGGCATGATCATGTATATAGGCATCACGTCCGTGACAAGTAGATCGAAATGATTCTGCATCTACTACTATTATTCCACTCATCGACCGCTATCCAGCATGCATCTAGACTATTAAGTTAAAAAACAGAGTAACGCCTTAAGCAAGATGACATGATGTAGAGAGATAAATTCATGCAATATGAAAAATAAACCCCATCTTGTTATCCTCGATGGCAACGATACAATACGTGCCTTGATGCCCCTTCTGTCACTGGGTAAGGACACCGCAAGATCGAACCCAAAGCTAAGCACTTCTCCCATGGCAAGAACTACCAATCTAGTTGGCCAAACCAAACGGATAACTCGAAGAGACTTGCAAAGATAACCAATCATGCATAAAAGAATTCAGAGAAGATTCAAATATTATTCATAGATAGACTTGATCATAAACCCACAATCCATCGGTCTCAACAAACACACCACAAAAAGAATATTACATTGAATAGATCTCCACGAGAGAGGGGGAGAACTTTGTATTGAGATTCAAAGAGAGAGAAGAAGCCATCTAGCTACTAACTATGGACCCGAAGGTCTGAGGTAAACTACTCACACTTCATCGGAGGGGCTAGGATGATGTAGAAGCCCTCCGTGATGACGGCCCTCTTCCAGCGGAGCTCCGAAACAGGCCCCAAGATGGGATCTCGTGGATACAGAAAGTTGTGGCGGTGGAATTAGGGTTTTGGCTCCCGTTCTGATCGTTTGGGGTACGTGTGTATATATAGGAGGAAGGAGTACGTCGGTGGAGCACCGAGGGGCTCACGAGGCAGGGGGTGCGCCCTAGGGGTGGCGCCCCCACCCTCATGACCACCTCTTTGATCCCTTACAGTAGGGTCCAAGTCTCCTGGATCATGTTCGGTGAGAAAATCACGTTTCCGAAGATTTTATTCCGTTTGGACTCCGTTTGATATTCTGTTTATCCGAAACACTGAAATAGGCAAAAAAACAGCAATTCTGGGCTGGGCCTCCGGTTAATAGGTTAGTCCCAAAAATAATATAAAAGTGGAAAATAAAGACCAATGTAGTCCAAAACAGTAGATAATATAGCATGGAGCAATCAAAAATTATAGATACGTTGGAGACATATCACGACGCTCCTCCCCCAGCACATGGTCCATCCCCTGCGAGGCGTCCTAGCATGGCTCGTAAAATGCCAAGACCCGCGGGGAGCGATGCTTGACCTCGTGGGGGAGGACTGCCTCGGCTCTGTAGACGAGGAAGAACGGAGTCTCGCCCATGCGCTTGGTCGTGGTGGTACAGACGGACCATAGCAAAGACTAGAGCTCATCGAGCTAGCCCCTGCCACAGTCCTCAAGTTTCTTCTTGAAGCTCCTCGCCTTGAGGCCCCTCAGGACCTCCGCGTTGGTGCGCTCGGCCTGTCCATTGCTCTGTGGGTGTGCCACTGAAGCGAACTGAGAGCCATTGTCGGTGATGATGCGGTTGGGGACCCTGAAACGGCTCACGATGCCGCTCCCTCTGAAGGTCTTGGTGTCTTCCGCCTCGCGAGGGTCTTGTCTTGCCGGTGTTGAAGATGGGCCATACCAGGCCGTTGATGGAGCCACGCCGTGGGCCGCAGGAAGGCAAGTCTAGGTACCCTGGTTCCCAAGACGCCGACACCCATGCCCACATTCTAATGAGAGTAACTCTTCAACTCATACATTGTTTAATGTCCCTTCGTTCTTACCGAAGGATGAATGCTATGATAATTGCTATGATCCCGTTGATTCATTTGAAATATCCCTTTTTGATGAAATTGATGCTTGCCATGCTTGTGGCCAAGATGCCAATATGAATTGTGTTAAGAATGAAATTGTTGCTATTGCACCCTAACATGATAGTCCTATTATCCTTTTGAATTCTCCCAACTACACTATATCGGAGAAGTTTGTACTTATTAAGGATTACATTGATGGGTTGTCTTTTACTGTTGCACATGATGATTTTCATGAATATTATATGAATGTGCTTGCTGCTCCTGCTTGCAATTATTATGAGAGAGGAACTACATCTCCGCCTCTCTATCTTTCCAACACAATAAAATTGTAAGAAACTGCTTATGCTATATATTAGCCTTTACTTGATGTGCATGACTTGTTCTTTTATGACATGCCGATGCATAGGGACAGAGTTAGACTTTGTCATTGCATGATATATGTTTTTTGTGCTCACTACTAAATTATAATTCATTGCTAATTAAAATTGGCTTTGATATACCTTGGGATCTGTGTGGATTGATTACTTGAGCACTTTATGCATAGCTTCATGACTATAAAGAAAGCGCTGCCAGGGAGACAACCCAGAAGTTTTAGAGAGTCATTTTATTCTCTTGTGTGCTTTTATAAAGTTTAAAACAAAAAAATAGAAGGGGAACTTAAAACTTTTCAAAAACAAAAGTGAAAGCGAGAAAAATGAACACCGTTGAAGTTGGGGACGTCCTTGATCTTTGTTCATGCCCATGGAAACTTTGTGAATCTCGATTACAGAAACTTTTCAACAAAAATAATTATCCCCTTGTACAAATCCATTGTATTATAAAAATAATATGCCAAGATTTTCCTTTAGGATGATTAGATTGCTTGTTGGTATGTGCGGTGTAAAAACAGAAACTTTGGTTGTAGTGCGTGAATTTACAATTTTTTACTGGAAAATCAAAAGTTTCTAATTTTTTTAGATAGTACTGCTATGCAATTTTTTTCTATATTTTCAGAATTTTTGGAGTTACATAAGTATGGTCAATATTCAGATTGCTATAGACTATCCTGTTTTTGACAGATTCTGTTTTTGATGCATTGTTTTGCTCGTTTTGATGAAACTATCGATTATATCGGTGGTATAAGCCATGGAGAAGTTACAATACAGTAGCTATAATGTAAAAAAATATAAATGGGTTTTCAACAATACTTAAAGTAGTGATTTGCATTGTTATACTAACGGATCTTACCAAGCTTTCTGTTAAGTTTTGTGTGGATGAAGTTTTCAAAGATCGAGGAGCTTTTGATATGAGGAGAAGGAGGAGAGGCAAGAGTTCAAGCTTGGGGACGCCCAAGGCACCCCATATAAATATTCATGGAGACTCAAGCGTCTAAGCTTGAGGATGCCCCGGAAGGCATCACATCTTTCTTCAACAAGTACTGGTATGTTTCGGTTTTCGTTTCGTTCATGTGATATGCGTAAATCTTGGAGCATCTTTTGTGTTTATTTTTCTCTTTTCTTTTATGCACCATGCTGGTACGAGATAGTCCATGGTTGATTTATAGAATGCTCATTGCACTTCACTTATATCTTTTGAGTATGGCTTTATAGAATGCTTCATGTACTTCATTTATATCATTTGAAGTTTGGATTGCCCGTTTCTCTTCACATAGAAAACCGTTATTTGTAGATTGCTCTTTTGCTTCACTTATATTTATTAGGGCATGATCTTTTCCATAAAGAATTAAAATCTCATGCTTCACTTATATCTATTTAGAGAGTCAATAGGAATTGGTCATTCACATGGTTAGTCATTAAATCCTACATAAAACTTGTGGATCACTGAATATGATATGTTTGATTCCTTGCAATAGTTTTGCGATATAGAGATGGAATATGTCAGAGCTACTAGTAAACGGTTGTGGTTAGTAAGAATATAGGTGTTAAGGCTTGTGATTCCCGAAGCATGCACGTACAGTCTCTCGTTATGCTATGAAATTGGAGCATGATTTATTATTGATTGTCTTCCTTATCAATGGCGGTCAGCGATGATCGATGGTCTTTTCCTACCAATTTATCCCCCTAGGAGAATGCATAGTAGTACTTTACTTCAAGGGCTAATAAGCTTTTGCAATAAGTGTCGGTGTCAAAACCGGCAGATCTCGGGTAGGGGGTCCCGAACTGTGCGTCTGAGGATCGAATATACCAGGAGACAGGGACATGGTGTTTACCCAGGTTCGGGCCCTCTTGATGGAGGTAATACCCTACTTCCTGCTTGATTACCTTGGATGAATATGGGGTTTACAAGAGTTGATCTACCTCGAGATCGTAAGGGCTAAACCCTAGACGTCTAGCCTTTATGATTATGATTGCCTCTACGGACTAAACCCTCCAGTTTATATAGACATCAGAGGGACCTAGGGTTGTACAGAGTCGGTTTACAGAGGAAGGAATCTCCATATTCGAACGCCAAGCTTTCTTTCGACGTAAAGGAGAGTCCCATCCGGACACGGGAGGAAGTCTTCTGTCTTGTATCTTCACGGTCCATTAGTCCGGCCCACGTCACTTACCCCGGACGCCCGGGGACCCCTTAATCCAGGACTCCCTCAGTAGCCCCTGAACCAGGCTTCAATGACGATGTGTCCAGCACGCATATTGTCTTCGGCATTGCAAGTCGGGTTCCTCCTCCGAATACTGCAAAGTAGTTGTCGAACACAGAAAATGCGTCCAGCTCTGCAAAACTGACACCACATACAACCACAACAGGGTAAAATATTTAACAAGTCCCATCTACTGACGACTTTCGTGGCAAGACATTACATCCCTTGCCTGGTTATTATTTCAAACCGTCTTTCAGCCTCTCGCTCCATGTTACGAGACGCGGTCTTTATTGGCACATCTTGTCAAAGTAGAGATCGTGCCCCCTTATCACGGGATAATTATCAATGTGGGTGTAGGTAATCCAACCGTCTCATTTGCATGATCCCTTGGGAATAGGCGAGTTTTAAGGCCCATGAGGAGGCATTCGATATTCATCGCCTTTATAAAGGGGTACACACCCATCTTTCTCCCCTACGCTTACCTCTTCCTCAACCCTCCCAGCCTCAAACTCCAGCGCCCATGTCTCGATCTCTTTCATTGCTACCAAGCCTTCTAGTCATGTCCGGATCCGGCTCCCAAGGCAGGTGGATGGCCTCCTCGGTCACCGAGGTAGATATCGTGAAGCTCCGGGAGGCGAGGTACCTGACTGCGGAAATCCCTCACAGGCTCCCTGCCAAAGGGAAGGTTATCCCCACACCAAAATCCGGCGAGAGGGTTGTATTCATCTCTGACTTCCTCCGCGGGCTGGGATTTGCTCTTCACCCCTTTGTTCGTGGCCTTATGTTCTACTATGGGCTAGATTTTCACGATATAGCTCCGGCTCCTTTATCCACATCTCGGCGTTTATCGTCGTGTGTGAAGCTTTTCTCCGCATCCCCCCACACTTCAGCCTATGGCTCAAGACCTTCGATGTGAAGCCGGAGATAGTTGACGGGGAGCAGGCAGAGTGTAGCGGTGCTATGGTGAGCAAGCTCGCCAATACTATCTGGCCAAAAGGCACCTTCACGGAAACCTCCAACTTATGGCAGCGGGAGTGGTTCTATATCACCGAACCCTGCGGTACCAAATGGGCAGCCACGCCTGTGTTCTGACCTGGTCCTCCATTGCGACTCGCATCATGGATTAATAAGGGGCTTGACTGGGGATCACCTGATGAAGTGTAGGCGCTGCAAAGTTGTATCTAGAGCATCCTCGAAAAGGACACTAGCTAGTCCGCTGGATGGTCCCGTGTCAGCGACGGCCTCTCCTCATGTGGGAGTTCAATCCGGAAGGGTCGCGGACCCTTCAGCAATTCTTCAACCCAACACATAGAGGGATGTGGAAACTATTCTTCAAGGCTCAAAACCAGTGGACGGACACATCCGAGGACATCGGCCTCGATTGCAACCATCCGGATACCTCGGTAAGCACCCAACTTCTGAACACAACTCGGTTGATTATCACATACTGAGAAACCTATCTTCGACCAGGGCTGGATAAAGAAGGCAGATCGAATTAGGTGTCTGGCTCCACTCCCCAAAGACTCAGCTGATCCTATGTTAATGAGGATTCTGGCCCCGGCGTCGTATCAAATGCCGGCGAGGGAGGACAAGAAAAAGAGCAGAAGGGCTGAAGGTGGCCTCCGCTTTAAAGGTATACTAGACGCTACGTCTGGGGAGACTGAAGCTCCCTCTTCTGAAGGCGAAGACAAAGGGGAAGAAGAAGAAGGGGATATCCCTTTCCCCCATGAGAAGAAAAGGACTGCCTCCGAAGACTTGGAGGTGGAGGCACCCAAGAGAGGGAAGATATCCTAGTCAGATGGTTCAGGTTTGGAGGCCAATGTTAATGCAGAGCTCCTTTCTAGGGACAAGCCCTTTTCTGATTTGTAAGTGAACAAGGGTGCTCTAGACATGTCCCGTTCTTTTCGGTTTGCAAGGGTAACATTTAAACTATATGTTTGCAGTCCGGCCCGCTATCTACCTCAACAGTCCTCCACATCGGGGGACTTGCCTCCGGAGATGATGGAAAGCGTGACGCCTCCACAAGCTTCATCGCCCCTAAGGGTGGACGACTTGAGGTGTCATCCCGAAGGATCTCCCCTGACTATCCAGCGGCGTGGGGACAATGAAGGCAACGCCCGAAGGTGATACTTCGACCGTCAAGGGTCCAGGGGAGGCAGCCCCCACGGGGACCAACAATGAGGGCCTCGAACTATCCGATTTACAGCCGAAGATGACTCTAGGGTCGAGTAAGCGCACCCTTTTGGAGGGAGTTCGTACTCCCGCAATAGCCTCTGGGAATCCGGAGGTGCCGGATACACTGATGGGCACATTGCAAAGTGCTTCCATCTCAGAGGAACATCGTACCTTAATGGGTACGGTAGTTGAGAGGATTCTGTCCGCGAGAAGCAGATTGAATGAAGCCTTCACGGGCCTGCTGAGAGGCTTCGAGGTATGCAATGTGATATCTTTAACCGCTCTTTATATGCAAAAATGCGCCTATGTATAGATAGTAGCCCCTGAGACTCTGGTCAGTTTCCACAAGGAGGCGATCAGAGAATCAAAAAGATATGCTCAGGAAGTAACATAATTAATTTGGAAACAGGTTGTTATGTCAAAGGCGACTGCCCAAGCTTCGGAAGTTGCAGATTTAAAGCATAAACTTGAGTTAGCTGATGAGGAAATTTCCCTTATTAACAGGCAGCTCGACGAGGCACAAGGTATGTTTTGGGAGAACCTGCTTGTGTATGTATAATAGTATGAGCACGAAGCTGAAAATTATACACTGTGACATGCATAACTGTAGATGGTGCTACCGCGGTTAAGACCCTTCGGGCCGAGCTTGCCCGGGCCAAGGAGCAGGCCAAAGTGAGCAATGCGGCTGCCAAGAAGGCGGCTGCTGATTTAAAGGCCGAACATGCCACTCGGCGCCAGTGCGAGGAGAGAATATCTACCATGGAGCGAGAGCTAAAGGATGCCACTGGCAAATGCAAATCACTTGAGGAGGATAACAAAACCAAGGCAGCCAAACTTGATAAGGCCTTACAAGAGGCGAGAGAAGCACGGTCCGAGTCTAGAGTGGCTCGGGAGGATATCCGGTAAGCTGGGGAGATAGCGGCTGGTAAGCCCTTTCTTTTACAGACTAAGTTCGGCAACCCGAAGTATGCCCTGCTTAATCAATTGTGGAGTTCTCCAGACGCGTTCTTGGACCTGCCTAAGAGTGTCTCCGACGTGGCACAATTCTTCCAAGCGCAGGAAGGATGTACTGCGGACAAGATTTTCTGGTCACAATTCAACGTGCCACGGCATCCGGCGTTGCTAAACGAACAAATGGCACAGTGGGCCGAGCTCCACAAGATGTCCGGAGCTGCCATGAAGGACGTCGTGGTCCAGCTATGGATGGCTGAACCCATTCCAAACAGCTATTCGGTTTGGTGCAGCGACTTGTCGATGCAGTGCCGCGTATCGACACCGTCAAGCGGTCGGTGTGCATAGAAGTTTCCCGGATGGCCTTCGCCCATGTCAAGATGTACTGGGCAAAGATGAAGGCCACAGGTGTTGCAGCTAAGGGCCCGCCCGAAGGCAAGGACCATCGCATGCCGGAACATTATTTCGAGGACGTCCTAGAGGGCTCCCGCTTGATAGAGGGTCAGTGCTCAAAGGATATTATGTTCGAGTAGATGCACCGGAATTGTGAGAACAATATTATGATGCATTAAGGCTGTGTTATATTCATACCTTTGCCTGAAAGTTAGTTCCTCCTGTGCGGCCGTCTTTTATAATCTGAAAGTTTGCTAGTCGTCGGCTTCGGCCCCCTCGCATATAATACGGGGGTGTTCGGAATAGCACCTGATCACTCTTGATCCAACGTCTTGGTCCATGACGGAGGTGTTAGTGCGGCGAACTAGGAAATCAGACTATAGGGCTTTAACACTTTCACTTAGCCATAGGAGTTTTATGGTGGGTCTACGATGTAGCCCCTGGTATGTACGCGGTTATCCGAATACGGTTGCGTTACATAGGTGACCAAAAAATAAAGGACAACCCTTCGTGTAGTATGGAAGAAATCGCAAAAGATTCTAATAAGTTGCCGAGTGGTTGACCAGCTCTCGCCGCATCATGACAGTCAATTTTCGGCTTTCTCTACTGAGGTGTTTAACTAGGTGAACCAGAAACACAATCGCAGTAGTTCTCCCTTTACTACCCTAGCCGATAAGACGGAACGTAAGGTAGTAAGCACAGGAGCCGGGCAACCCAACTATTGACCAAAGACATGATTCGGAGCAGATGCATATAAGGCCAAACTTGTGATGCCAAAGTATGATGTAGAGCAGTTCGGACTTTTCGGCAACCCATATGTTGCCGTATCGAGTGATACGCCTCCAATGTATCTATAATTTTTGATTGCTCCATGCCATATTATCTTCTGTTTTGGACATTATTGGGCTTTATTATACACTTTTATATTATTTTTGGGACTAACCTACTAACCGGAGGCCCATCCCAGAATTGATGTTTTTTTTGCCTATTTTAGGGTTTCGAAGAAAAGGAATATCAAACAGAGTCCAAACGGAATGAAACATTCGGGAACGTGATTTTTTGAACGAACAACATCCAGGAGACTTGGACCCTACGTCAAGCAACCAATAGGGAGGCCACGAGGTAGGGGGGCGCGCCTACCCCCCTAGGCGCGCCCTCCACCCTCGTGGGCCCCCTGTTGCTCCACCGACGTACTTCTTCCTCCTATATATACCTACGTACCCCCAAACGATCAGATACGGAGCCAAAACCCTAATTCCACCACTGTAACTTTCTGTATCCACGAGATCCCATCTTGGGGCCAGTTCCAGAGCTCCGCCGGAGGGGGCATCGATCACGGAGGGCTTCTACATCAACACCATAGCCTCTCCGATGAAGTGTGTGTAGTTTACCTCAGACCTTCGGGTCCATAGTTATTAGCTAGATGGCTTCTTCTCTCTTTTTGGATCTCAATACAAAGTTCTCCCCCTCTCTTGTGGAGATCTATTCGATGTAATCTTCTTTTGCGGTGTGTTTGTTGACACCGATGAATTGTGGGTTTATGATCAAGTTTATCTATGAACAATATTTGAATCTTCTTTGAATTCTTTTATGTATGATTGGTTATCTTTGCAAGTCTCTTCGAATTATCAGTTTGGTTTGGCCTACTAGATTGATCTTTCTTGCAATGGGAGAAGTGCTTAGCTTTGGGTTCAATCTTGTGGTGTCCTTTCCCAGTGATAGTAGGGGCAGCAAGGCACGTATTGTATTGTTGCCATCGAGGATAACAAGATGGGGTTTTCATCATATTGCATGAGTTTATCCCTCTACATCATGTCATCTTGCTTAAAGCGTTACTCTGTTCTCTTGAACTTAATACTCTAGATGCATGCTGGATAGCGGTCGATGTGTGGAGTAATAGTAGTAGATGCAGGCAGGAGTGGGTCTACTTGTCTCGGACGTGATGCCTATATACATGATCATACCTAGATATTCTCATAACTATGCTTAATTCTGTCAATTTCTCAATAGTAATTTGTTCACCCACCGTAAAATACTTATGTTCTTGAGAGAAGCCACTAGTGAAACCTATGCCCCCCGGGTCTATCTTCATCATATTAATCTTCGAACACTTAGTTATTTTCATTGCCTTTTATTTTACTTTGCATCTTTATCATAAAAATACCAAAAATATTATCTTATCATATCTATCAGATCTCACTCTCGTAAGTGACCGTGTAGGGATTGACAACCCCTTATCGCGTTGGTTGCGAGGATTTATTTGTTTTGTGTAGGTGCGAGGGACTCGCGCGTAGCCTCCTACTGGATTGATACCTTGGTTCTCAAAAACTGAGGGAAATACTTACGCTACTTTGCTGCACCACCCTTTCCTCTTCAAGGGAAAACCAATGCAAGTGCTCAAGAGGTAGCAAGAAGGACTTCTGGTGCCGTTGCCGGGGAGGTCTACGGAAAAGTCAACATACCAAGTACCCATCACAAACCCTTATCTCCCGCATTACATTATTTGCCATTTGTCTCTTGTTTTCCTCTCCCCCACTTCACCCTTGCCGTTTTACTTGCCCTGCTTCTGCTCGTCTTTCCATTTTCTTTGATGTCTTACTTGGCTCGTTTACTCGTTTGGTTGGAATAATTGTTTATTTATTACTAAACAAGAGAACCTAACATCTATGGATCCTCATCCGCTTGCTAATCTCTTTAAGAGATCCAATTATGTTGAACCAATTGCTAGTGAGTTTTGTGCACTAGATTATCTCTATGAAGTTTTGCTTGAAATTCGTGAATCTGAAAATTGCGATGAAGTATTTTATGAAGTGATTCACGATAGATCTTTGAATAAAAATCATGATTGCAATGATGTTATTATAAATTATATTAATGTCAATTGTGCTAATAATATGCAAAATCCTAAGCTTGGGGATGCTAGTTTTGGTATGCCCTCTGCTTGCTGCAATGATCATGATTGGGGTGATTCTTCTTTTGATCTTGAAAATTTATTTAAGCCCCATGATGAATATGAGATTGATAATAGTGTTTGCAATATTATTGAAAGTGGGTTTGGAAGAGTGTCAACTTTAGATCCCACATATTTGGAGAATATTCAATCTTATGAAATTTTTCATAAAAATGGGTTTGGAAGAGTGTCAACTTTAGATCCCACATATTTGGAGAATATTCAATCTTATGAAATTTTTCATAAAAATGGGTTTGGAAGAGTGTCAACTTTAGATCCCACATATTTGGAGAATATTCAATCTTATGAAATTTTTCATAAAAGTGGGTTTGGAGAGGTCATGACTTTAGTTAATGTTAATCCCACTATTTTGGAAGAGTGTCAAGTTTGCATGCATGTGGATCGTGTTGAAAATATTTTATGTGATAGCTATTTTTTGGAATTTGCTTATGATCCCACATATAATTATTATGAGAGAGGAAAATATGGTGGTAGAAATTTTCATGTTACTAAATTACCTCTCGTTATTTTGAGATTGCTATTGTTTCTTTCCGCTTCCTTGCATATGCTAGTTTTTGCTTGCCTTGATAATTTGTTTGCCTATAAGATGCCTATGCATAGGAAGTATGTTAGACTTAAATGTGTTTGTCACGTGTTTTATGATGCTCTCTTTGTGCTTCAATTCTTGTCTTTCATGTGAGCATCATTGAAATATTATGCCTAGCTATAAGGCTTTAAAGAAAAGCGCTTGTTGGGAGTCAACCCAATATTTATCTTTGCTGTTATTCAATAAATAATTTATATAGACTCTGTTTTGGTTGTGTTTTTTGTGTTTAATTAGTGTTTGTGCCAAGTAGAACCGTTGGGAAGACTTGGGGAAAGTCTTGTTAATCTTGCTGTAAAAACAGAAACTTTAACGCTCACGAGAACTGCTGCCATTTTTATTTGGAAAGTGATATTTAGTTAATTCTTTTTAAGATGATTAATAGATAAATTCCTCACGTACAGCAATTTATTTTAGAATTTTTGGGGTTCCAGATCTTGCGTTAGCTACAGATTACTACATACTGTTCTGTTTTTGACAGATTCTGTTTTTGATGTGTTGTTTGCTTATTTTGATAAATCTATGGCTAGTAAAATAGTTTATAAACCATAGAGAAGTTGGAATACAGTAGGTTTAACACCAATATAAATAAATAATGAGTTCATTAAAGTACCTTGAAGTGGTGTTTTGTTTTCTTTCGCTAACGGAGCTCACGAGATTTTCTACTTTAAGTTTTGTGTTGTGAAGTTTTCAAGTTTTGGGTAAGGATTTGATGGATTATGGAACAAGGAGTGGCAAGAGCCTAAGCTTGGGGATGCCCATGGCACCCCCAATATAATCTAAGGACACCAAAAAGCCAAAGCTTGGGGATTCCCCGGAAGGCAGCCCCTCTTTCGTCTCCTTCTATCGGTAACTTTACTTGGAGCTATATTTTTATTCACCACATGATATGTGTTTTGCTTGGAGCGTCTTGTATGATTTGAGTCTTTATTTGTTAGTTTACCACAATTATATTTTCTGTACACACCTTTTGAGAGAGACACACATGATTCGGAAATTATTAGAATACTTTATGTGCTTCACTTATACCTTTTGAGTTATATAGTTTTGCTCTAGTACTTCACTTATATCTTTTTAGAGCACGGTGGTGGATTTGTTTTATAGAAACTATTGATCGCTCATGCTTCACTTAGATTATTTTGAGAGTCTTAAATAGCATGGTAATATTCTTAAATAATCCTATATGCTAGGTATACAAGATTAATAATAAAATTCTCTTATGAGTGTGTTGAATACTAAGAGAAGTTTGATACTTGATAATAGTTTTGAGATATGGAGATGGTGATATTAAAGTTGTGCTAGTTGAGTAGTTGTGAATTTGAGAAATACTTGTGTTAAAGTTTGTAATTCCCGTAGCATGCACGTATGGTGAACCGTTATGTGATGAAGCCGGAGCATGATTTATTTATTGATTGTCTTCCTAATGAGTGGCGGTCGGGGACGAGCGATGGTCTTTTCCTACCAATCTATCCCCCTAGGAGCATGCGCGTAATACTTTGCTTTGATAAGTTGTAGATTTTTGCAATAAGTATGTGAGTTCTTTATGACTAATGTTGAGTCCATGGATCATACGCACTCTCACCCTTCCACCATTGCTAGCCTCTCTAATACCGTGCACCTTTCGCCGGTATCATACACCCACCATATACCTTCCTCAAAACAGCCACCATACCTACCTATCATGGCATTTCCATAGCCATTCCGAGATATATTGCCATGCAACTTTCCACTGTTCCATTTACTATGACACGCTCCATCATTGTCATATTGCTTTGCATGATCATGTAGTTGACATTGTATTTGTGGCAAAGCCACCGTTCATAATTCTTTCATACATGTCACTCATGAGTCATTGCATATCCCGGTACACCGCCAGAGGCATTCATATAGAGTTATATCTTGTTCTAAGCATCGAGTTGTAATTCTTGAGTTTTAAGAAAATAAAAGTGTGATGATCATCATTATTAGATCATTGTCCCAGTGAGGAAAGGATGATGAAGACTATGATTCCCCCACAAGTCGGGATGAGACTCCGGACGAAAAATAAAAAAATAAAAAAAGTGGCCATAAAAAAGGGGAAAAGGCCCAAATAAAAAAATGAGAGAAAAAGAGAGAAGGGACAATGCTACTATCCTTTTACCACACTTGTGCTTCAAAGTAGCACCATGATCTTCATGATAGAGAGTCTCCTATGTTATCACTTTCATATACTAGTGGGAATTTTTCATTATAGAACTTGGCTTGTATATTCCAATGATGGGCTTCCTCAAAATGCCCTAGGTCTTCGTGAGCAAGCAAGTTGGATGCACACCCACTTAGTTTCTTTTTGAGCTTTCATATACTTATAGCTCTAGTGCATCCATTGCATGGCAATCCCTACTCACTCACATTGATATCTATTGATGGGCATCTCCATAGCCCGTTGATACGCCTAGTTGATGTGAGACTATCTTCTCCCTTTTTGTCTTCTCCACAACCACCATTCTATTCCACCTAAAGTTCTATGTCCATGGCTCACGCTCATATATTGCGTGAAGATTGAAAAAGTTTGAGAATGTCAAAAGTATGAAACAATTGCTTTGCTTGAGAGAAGCCACTAGTGAAACCTATGGCCCCCGGGTCTATCTTCGTCATATTAATCTTCCAACACTTAGTTATTTTCATTGCCTTTTATTTTACTTTGCATCTTTATCAGAAAAATACCAAAAATATTATCTTATCATATCTATCAGATCTCACTCCCGTAAGTGAGCGTGTAGGGATTGACAACCCCTTATCGCGTTGGTTGCGAGGATTTATTTATTTTGTGTAGGTGCGAGGGACTCGCGCGTAGCCTCCTACTGGATTGATACCTTGGTTCTCAAAAATTGAGGGAAATACTTACGCTACTTTGCTGCACCACCCTTTCCACTTCAAGGGAAAATGAACGCAAGTGCTCAAGAGGTAGCATCGAGTCCCGGGCAAATTGTGACGAGGTGTGTCTAAAACAACCGAATAAGCAAAATGCAGTTCTATGAGGAAAAGCAAATACTGAAGATGAATTATGTTCACTAGAATCTGATTGATACGTCAAACGCAATCTTACAGATTATAACACCACTACCCAGGCCATTTTACATGCCAGGGGTCGAAGGCTGAGGAAAAAGGCTCTATACAAGTTTTAAATATAGTGTTTGGTCTACAGAAAATCTTTTGGACCTCTTGTCCCACGTCTGCGTTGTTGTTGCCTTAGCGAAAAGTATTCCTTAAAAAGAGTAATCTTTGGTTATTTGTACGAAACCGGGCTTAGAAAGAGTCCTCGTAGGTCCATAGGATGAACCGTGTTTGATTCACTTATGGCAAAAGATAAGATATAGTTAGAAAAAGAGAAAACGGTTGTAGGAAGGCGAACCGTGTTGTGCCTCCGCTGATGACCAGGGTATTTTAAGTGCATAATTATGCATGCATGATACGAACTTTGCGAGTATATGTGGCGAACGACGGAGGCGGAACTGCTAATCCAGCTTTAAAATTGGTCGGTCCTATGTAATAGAGGCCGCCGGCTTAATGGCCGATGAGATATGCGGCTTGACAGGGCCGCTTTGTACTTCGGCTGCGATGGCTGTGGTAGGCTCCTCGGTATGGAGAGAGCGTTCCGTGTTTCCGTTGATTGTGATGACGCCATGTGGACCAGGCATCTTAAGTTTTAGATAGGCGTAGTGTGGAACCGCATTGAAACGAGCAAAAGCGGTCCGCCCGAGCAGTGCATGGTAGCCACTGCAGTAAGGGACAATATTGAAGATCAAGTCTTCACTGCGAAAGTTGTCCGGCGAACTGAAGACGACTTCAATGTGATTGAGCCCGTGCAGTGAGCTTCGACGCCGGGTATTACTCCTGTGAAGGTAGTTGTGGTGGGCTTGATCCTTGAGGGATCAATGCCCATTTTGCGTACAGTGTCTTGGTACAGTAAATTAACACTACCGCCACCGTCCATAAGGACTCGTGTGAGATGGGATCCATTGATCATTGGATCGAGGACCAGAGCTGCCGATCCTCCATGACGGATACTGGTTGGGTGGTCCTTGCGATCGAAAGTGATTGAGCAGGCCGCCCATGGGTTAAATTTTGCGGCGACCAGCTTTATGGCGCAGACGTCTCGTAGGGCACGCTTGCGCTCCCTTGTAGGGATGTGCATCACATATATTATGTTTACTGTTTTTACTTTGAGGGGGTGCTTCTGTCCCCCGGAGATCGGTTGGCGAGTCTCTTCGTCTTCGCTGCCACTGGGCGGCCCCTTCCCTTTGTGTTCGGCATTGAGCTTGTCGGCTTGTTTGAAAACCCAGCAATTTCTATTGGTATGGTTGGCGTGTTTGTCAGGGCTACCATGAATCTGACAGGGCCGATCCAGTATCTTGTCTAAGCTAGATGGACCATCTCTGTTTGCCTTGAATGGCTTCGTGCATTGATTGGCTTTGGGGCCACTGAATCCGGCATTGACTGTCGTGTCTTGGGTTCCTGCATTATTGTTTCAACGCTTGTTTTTATTGCGTCGTGGCTTGCCATTGCCGTCCCTGGCTTCGGAGGTGCCAGGATCGCTGGTGCTATTGCTTCTACGAGCAAGCTAGCTATCTTCTCTCGTCTAAAGGCGGGTCATCAGTGCAGTAAGAGCTGCCATGGACTTAGGTTTTTCTTGGCCGAGGTGACGGGCAAGCCACTCATCTCAGACGCTATGTTTAAAGGTCACGAGGGCTTCGGCGTCCGGACAGTCAACAATTTGGTTCTTTTTAATTAGGAACCTAGTCCAGAGTTTCCTGGCCGACTCTCCGGGCTGCTGGATGATGAGACTGAGGTCATCGGCGTCCGGAGCCGGACATATGTACCTTGGAAGTTGTCGCGAAAGGCGTCTTCCAAGTCTTCCCAATTGCCAATGGAGTTCTTTGGGAGGCTGTTTAGCCAGTGCCAGGCTGATCCCTTTAATTTTAGTGGGAGGTATTTGATAGCATGGAGATCATCACCGCGGGCCATGTGGATATGGAGAAGAAAATCCTCAATCCATACTGCGGGGTCGGTTGTTCCATCATATGATTCGATATTCATAGGTTTAAACCCTCTAGGAATTCGTGCTCCATTACTTCCTCGGTGAAGCATATGGGGTGTGCGGCGCCTCTATAGCGGGCGATGTCGCGACGTAGTTCGGTGGATGTCCCTATGCGGTTTTCACCCCGAGTGAGGTTGTGTTGATCCCACCGGGCCTGATAGCCGTCCTTTTGTGTTGGGGCGTGTCCCCTTGACCCCTAGATTGATCTGGCTAGGCCTGCCCTAGTGTCCTTGTTCTTCCGTAAGTCATAGGTGTAATCCTTGCCTTTACGGCGGGGTAATGTGGGCTGGTGTTTGGCTTGGGTTACCGTTCTGTCTCAGCCACGCGGTGGCTGGTCTGGTTTATCGGTTGCGTTATGCGCTGATGTTAGGGGCTCCCGTGCCTCAACGTCGAATTGTGGTAACAACTTGCGCTTCGGGTAGCTTGTGGTTGGTCATGCAAGGCCGTATTCCTCGGCTGCCAGGACATTAGTCCATCTGTCGTTGAGCGTATCCTGTTCGGCTTGAGCCATTGCTGCTTCCTTTTCATGCTCCTCGCGGTTGCAATGAGTTGTTGCTTAAAGCGTTCTCGCTTGAGGGGTTCCTCTAGCACGATGAAGTCTTCATCGCTGAGGCTTATTTCGTCTTCGGAGGGTGGCATATAATTGCTGTCCTCTGAGTCCTCGTTTCCGACTGGCTCGTTAGGGTTACCCTGCCCCTTCTCCCTATCATCCTGTTTGGATGTTGGTTCGACGGGGGAGTCTGGGTCTTCAGCGTTCTTCGGGGTGTTATCGTCTCGATTGCCGGTATTGCTTTCTTTGCCGTGGCGTGATTTTGAACGGCGCCGCTGATGCCGCCGCTTTGGTGGTTTATCAGTGTTATTGTCCTTAATTGGATCCTTACTACCTTCATCGCCATCCTCTGTTGGCGTATCCACCATGTATACGTCGTATGTGGAGGTGGCCGCCCAGCATCGGGTATG